>NC_133452.1:111082050-111385081 GCF_048565385.1 Saimiri boliviensis
AATTGTAATGGTTAAAGAAAGAAGAAACACAAAAAAATGGCTCAACAGTCAAACAGATTTATTTTGGAGAATAAGCCTGAGAGGGGTTCCTGTTCCCGGGTGATTCAGGTCAGGAGCATTTTCTCTTACAGACTAAAGCTATTTAAGGGGTTAGGGAGGAAGAGCTTATTCCAGGTTCAGAATGTTTCTGGGTGGAGGAGAATTTTATTGAGGGGTTGGAATGTTTCCAGTCAGAGGTGTCATTTATGGTTTACAGTCATGCTGATGGATTTTTTGGGTCTGAACTTTTTAATCAAGGCAATTTTAAATCAAGGGGAACTTAAGATGGCAGAGTTTGTCCAAGATGGTGATCCTACTGCTCTGTTAATAATGCTATCTCCTAGTTTTTGAACTCTAAAAGTTGAAAAATTAGATTTTTGTGATTTCATATTTGAATCTTAGCTGAAGAATTCTTCTCTCGTTTAATTACTATCTATAGAGTGTTTTCATAGCTAATGCCTTTCTTGTGTTCACTAATGCTTTGAATACTATTAAGAAAAAATAATGGCATGAAAAGTTGCATCATTTTTAACTTCATCCTGAATTTAGTAAAGTTAACTATTTTCTTGTCTTTTCTTTCAGTACGTCAGCATCAAATTTGAAAGATATTAGAAAAAAAGACACAGAGGTATGATTAAAGAAACAACTGATTTACTGGAAGTTTCTAGAGATTTTTACTGAGATTTCTTACTTCGTTTTTGATGATGGATGACACTTGACAGTTTGATCTAGGAGTTTTCGTATATTGATGATAAAAATGAGAAATCAGGGCACCAGGAAAAGAGTTTATTGAGGCAATAAAATCTTATTTAAAATATTTATCTCAGAGGTACTTATCACATTAGCATCTAGGTCCCCATACTGATGTCAGAATGTTTTTAAAGATGAGCTTTTCTCTCTTTGGGAGTTATATGAGATTTGAGAGACAGTTTTAAAACAGCATAAAACACTTACATTTTACAAGATACTGCTCGGACATTTTGTAAGAGAAAACAGCATGAGGAAATATTCAAAGCTTAGATCTACATACTTAAATACCAGGTGGTAATTATAAAAACACTCATTTGCATAATTCAATTCTCACCATAATCTTGTGTGTTAGGTCTAATAAAAAGCATCTTAATAAATTTTAAAACATAAAGCATAAAGAAGTTTTGTGAATTTGCTTAGGGTCATAGCTCACAAGTGAAACAACCCAACTTCTTCCAACCATGAGTCCACATTGTGTCTCTCTCCATGAAACACAATGCCTGGAGGTCTCAGTCAGTTAACTTTAGGCTTCCTTATTCATCTCCTTCAAACAGCTTCCAAAACAAGAGGGCAACGTGATACAAGGGGAAAAGTTGGATTGTTTCAGACAGACCTACACTTTGCAAGCTGGTTTCAACAACTACTTTACCTCTGTTCAACAGCATTTCCTTATCTACTTTTAAAAAGATAGAAATGACTATTTTATTATGCTATTGTGAAAATTAAACCTACACAGTTATAATTAAATTAATACACATGATAAAACCAAGATTTTTTCATGGTTTGGAGTTTCTATTAAAGCTTCAGAAAACTCAATATGAAGATTTTTCTCTGACTGCAACTAAAAAGCATGTCACTCCATTTCTTGTAGCAATATTGGGTATAAATTAATACTGGCTTTTGTAAAGATTTGAGATGCTTGAGAACAGAAGAAGGGAGAATCCTATTAACAAGCCAATAATGGTCTAAAAATTACATCATTGGAAATTTTACACTACAGACTTAATTACTTCAATAGAAATAGAACTATTCATTTTTTAAAATTTCTTAGTATAATCAACCTTGTGCTGAATTTTTCTAAGTCAATTCACTGAAAAAATTAAATATATTGGTATTAAGTTGGTCACATAATTGTCATCATTTTAATGTCTGTAGGCTCTGTAGAAATGTGTTCATTTTTGATATTGTGCATTCATGATTCTGATTAGTCTGATCAAGAGAATATTGATTATTGTTGATGCTTTCTATTGTTTATATGTTTTCTATTTCTATAACTTCTACTTCTAAATCTGACTTCCTTATATTCTATTTGGGTTTAATATTATGTCTAATTTTTTGCCATGAATGTTGTGCTTATTGATTTGTTTTCAGTTTTTTCACTTCTAATGTATGCAATTAAGGCTATAAATTTTTCTCTAAGTACAGCTCTTCTTGTATCCCATAGTTTCTGATAATTACTATTTTTATTATAGTTTAAAGTATTTCCTAGCATTCTTTTTCTTTGACTCACCAGTTAGCTACATATCTCTTTATTTCAGAGCATATGGTGATATTCCTGTTTCCTTTTTGCTATTAGTTTCTAACATAATTGCATTGTGATAAAGCATTATATTCTGTAAGCCTTCAATACTTTCGACTACATTGAGAGCTACTTTACGGCCCAATATATAATTAATTTCTGTAAATGTTTCACATGCACTTGAAAAGAATATTTGGGAGAAACATTATGGTAAATGTATTAATTAAGTCAAGATTGCTAATTTTTTTCCAGCTTTTCTCTGTCTAATCACTATGACCCCAGTCTATGAAGCAATCAAAAGCTCACTCTCAGCCACCTGTAAAAGTCAGTAAATGTCCCCTAACTGTTAAGGGGCAACCTTAAACACAAGGCTCACCGCCCAGAGCCCCCTGTTCTCCTCCATCCTGGCCCCATAATTATTTAGTTCAGCACCCTGATAACTTCCAGCAGATTTTAGGTGTGTCCAGATTTTTCAACTAAACTCAGTGGGATATTTTATTTGAAACAGTGTTCTGCCCTAACCAAGAACATAGCCTATTTGTTCTCTCTCTCTCTCCATAGAATGTGAGTCTATAGAGACAATGACTCTGTCATCATTATATCCCCAGTACTCAGAAAAATGCATAGAGAAGGTGTACAGTAAATATTTGTTGAATGAATTATTAAACTTCCACTCCAATATTATAAATACTTCTCAGCTCAGCAACTTTGCAAACACCTAGTTTCACGAAAGAAAGCTCTTTAGAGTTCAAACTCCTTGGCTGGCTACTGCAGCTGTTTCAGCTCTATATCTAGAATAATTGGATAGTTACCCTTTCTAATCATGTCTATGAAAGCCCAAGGGTTACTTAATTCATTGACCATTATAAAATGCTTTATCATCTTCAAATTTAAGGTTAGTAAGTGTCAAGTTTTATGCTTAATTAAAATAGTTTTAATTCCATGTGGGCTTAAGATTAATGTTACTGCACAAAAAGTAGAGGCATTAGGGACTCTCTATGTGAAAAAACATTAACTATTATGTTTGGGGTTGACAGTCTTTTGTCTGATAAACTCCAGGGAGGTGAAGACATTTGAAACACCTATTTATTCCTAGTTACTTTCTCAAAGAATTTTAAATTATTTTACCAATCAAAATAACTCTTCCCTTAATTTAAAACACAGTTCAGGTATTATTATATTAACATGAGAGAACAAAGAGAGACGGTGTAAATTTATCCAAGGTCAAAAAAGGTAGTAACTAATTTTCAAATTCATGGCCTCATCTCTTGACTATGTTCTGGGCCAGCACGTAAAAGGTGGAGTTTTACATAGTTAGGGAGGCATCTCAAAGAGCTAATAAAAATTAAATAAGATTCTTCTTTCTGAGAAACAAGTGAAATAAGATTTGTAGGTAAGTAGGCATCAACATCCTACGAAATCTCTTAGGAATAAATCATTTTAAGGATTTTTCATCACATTTTCAAACTCTTCTCTTCAATTTCTTTTTATCTTTCTCCAGAAGTTAGAACTAAAGTTAAAAGGTGAGGGACATTCACTCTACCCATCATAAGTAGTAGCCCCACTGCTAATGACCAACATGCAGGCCATGGAATCCTTCCCCTCTCCTAGTGACCAGGGGCTTCAGAAACACCTAAATTTGGATATCTATAGTTCAGTATTTAAACATGATAAGACATGTAACATTTGCAAAAAATTACAAACATGTCTGACTTTAGATTATAAAAGTACAGTAACTGTCCAGCAATCCTAGATGAACAGGTATAAGAGGGGAGGCAGCCAGCCAAAAAGAATAGCCTTCAAGTAACCTCAGTCACCAGAGCTAGATGTCATACAGAATGCCCAGTTCAGAAGGTTAACTTTAAGAGGTTGCTATACCTATTTATCCGTGAACCTCCTGGATCTAACCTGACCCCTGGTACATAGTAGGCGTATTATAATTGCAAGTGAAAAAAATGTCTGTTGGATTTAATCCAAAACGGAATTCATGAAAATTATATTGGTGCCCTAGCGACAACCAACAAAGACCAATGTGCTTTGTTATTACAGTAGTTACTCCTTATCAATGATTTCACTTTCTGGGATTTAAGTTACCTGAGGTCAACCGTGATCCTCATATATTAAACAGAAAATTCCAGAAATAATTTATGAAGTTTTAAATCACAAAGCATTCTGAGTAGCATGTTGAAATCTCATGCTATCCCTTTTAATTCCACTCAGGCTGTGAACCATCATTTTGTCCATTAAATCCACATTTTACACAAAACCTGCCCATCAGTCACTAAACAGTTGCCTCTGTTATGAGATCAACTGTCATTGTGTCATGGTGCTTACATTCAAGTAACCTATATGTTACTTAATGATGGCCTCAAAGTACAAGCGTGGTGATGCTGAGGTAGTGTTGTAATTGTTTCACTGAGTTTTGTTGTTAATCTCTTCCTGTGTGTAACTTATAAATTACACTTTATCATATGCATGTATTTGTAAAAAAAAAAAAACTCTGTAGATATAGGGTTTGGTACTCTCCATGGTTTCAGTCTTTACTAGGGCTCTCGGAACAAAGCTCCCATGGATTACAATGAAACTACTGTATTGTTATCATTGTGAACTCAAAAATGTTATGTATTTGACATTTTTCAATTCATTGCAATAATTAATTGTTTTATTTAAAATGCTGTCATACATTCTGTGATCATACCTGTTCTATGTTTAAACATTTTCATTGAAATATAACATCAGACTGAAAAGTGCACAAAACTGAACAATTTGATCTGTCCTCAAAATAAATACAATCATGTGATGCCAACCAGATTCAGAAATAGAGCATTACCAGCACTTGCAGGAGCCCTTGTGCAGTCACTATTCCCTCATTGTATCTCAAATCCTGGTTACTTTTGCCTGTTTTTGAACTTTACATGACTGAATTCATGCAATATGTTTTCTGTTTTATCTGGCTTCATTCATTCAGCATTATGTGAGATTTATTCATGTTAAATGTAGCAATAATCCTTCATCTTCATTGCTATCTAACATTCAGTTGTCTAAAAAGAAAGCTATTTATTCTAATTAGTGGATAATTTGGTTGTTTGCAGACTTTAGCTTTTAGAAATTTTTATTTAACTTCTACAATAGTCTCTACATGTACATAATTATGTTGGGCATGTAACGAGAAACAGAATTACTGCATGAAAGAATGTGCATATGTTTAAGTTTTACTAAATACTGAAAAACCTTTTTTGCAAAGTGGAAATTAAGAGCTTATAATTCCCCCAACAGGGTTAGATTGTCCTAATTGCTCCGCATTCTTACCAACATGTGACAGCTTACATTTCAACAATATTTTCTTAATTTTAGCCATTCTATTAGGTGTTCTGCAGGAATTTACTGGAGATTTATTTTTCATTTTTTCTGCTAATGAGGAATGACATATTTTCCAATGTTTACTTTCCATATATAATTTTTAGTGAAATTTTATTTTCAAGTAAATTAATTATAGGAAGAGCCTTTTGGTTAACATTCACATGGAATGCAATCGTTTTCATAATCTGAGCCCGTGCTAACAGGTCCATCTATAATACTCTTCCCAAAACACCCTCATTCAAGTTCCTCACTAACTAATCAAACAGTCATAGTCTATGAATGGAGACACATGCATCTAAGTAACTCTCCTTCCAGAAAATATAGGCAAAGTTTGAATTTCTACCTAGTAGGATGATTGCCTTCCTCTGCTGTCCTGAAGACTACGCCTAAGGGGACTGCAATGCCTGACCACTACACCTGTGCTGATCCACTTCAGTTAACCTGACCATGCAGCCAGTGCTGTGGATTAACAGGACAAGGTACATTCTAGGTGTGACTCAATTGTATTAGATATCTTATTTTTGCCTTCAAGATCTGCTCAGACCTTAGCGCATATTTCCCTTACCACCTGAGTAGCAAGTTTTACTTTGGTATGCTCCAAATTTATAGCCTGATATATCAATTAATGGGCATCTTTTGACTGATGATCACCCAATGAACTATAATAATGTTTTTGTTTTTGTTTTTGGTCTCTCCCAGAGTCTAGTAGCAAGGCAAGGGCTCTCTCTCAAAAGAAAGCAAATTGTTTGCTAAACAGTTTAATTTTGCTTTAAAGTTCTAGAGATATTACTACTATTATTTTCTGATTGGAGCTTAACACAGAAGAACCTATATAGAATTCTGATTTGCCTGGACAGTTTAGACATTGTTGGGTCAGAAGGGCCAACCAATCAGCCAAAGATCCAGAGATGATCAAGAAAAAGCACTACTGCCATTTGTCTGGACAATATACTCAGTATCTTATACCCTTGACGAAACTGAAAAAGGTCACTACCATAAAAACAGCTGCCACTTCTGTCGCTAGGTAATAGAGTAAGGGTTGCTATCATTGTCACCCACAACCAGAGTAGATAACATACAAATCTGCTTGTTCACCTCATTAGCTTTTGACCCAAAGTTCTGCAGCAGGTATGCTGATTAAAAAGTCTATGCCTTACTTGAAAGGGAGACTTAGAAAGCATATATCTAGCTTTTTTTCCGTATGTTCATAGGAAGTGGGTTTAAATTCTGGCCAGTCAAAATGAATGCAAAAACTCACCTTCTTAGGCATTCAACAAACATCTGTTAATCTGAATTAAACTGACCCAACTCCTCTTCTTTCAAATCATAGTAAAATGTAAGAAAATGTGAGCCAAGATTTCACAGCTGTTCCCACAACACAAGGACACCTGGGACTATGACCCTGGACTTATTCCTAGCAACAACGCTTTCCAGAATGCAGTGAGTTAAGATAAATAATAGTTTAACTGTGTGCCATTTCCTAACAAACAGATTGCCCCTGACTAAGAAAATGAATTTTCATCTCTTTAAACATATGACCAAATGTTCCATTACTAAAATCTTGAGATTCTGTATCAGTTAGGACTATTTATTTTGTTAAGAAATCAAAAACACAAATCAAAAGAGCTTGTTAAAATAATCTGTAATCAGAAGTAGTTCCTAGTTCAGGCAGTCACTGATTGTAGTTTAACAAAATGTTGCTCAAGACCAAACTTCTGTTTTTCTGCACTGACTTCAATGGTGTATGCTTCATCTACAGGGACTACAGAGTGCCGAGAGACCCCTCCCATCTACACACACACACACACACACACACACACACACACACACACACAGAGCACCCGTAGTGAAGTAGACAAACAGATGCCATAGTTATAAACCTGAGAGACTCACATGCATCATTCAGTAACTGTTACAGAAGCAAGTAGAAGCCTCTCCTTTCCACAAACTTCAGCTCCTCCCATCTTAGTGGTTTTGATTGGTTTATGTGTTCATCTCAAACCCATATAACTGGAAGGTGGGATGAGCTGCTTGATTTAAGATGATCAAAATTTAACCCTGAAGATAAGATTGGGTAAATCCTATCCCAAAAATATTTAACTGGGAATGGAAGGGAATGATTCTACAAAAGGAAACAACTTGGAAAAGCAGGCTACGGTTGGTAGAATAGCAGGGAAATAGGTATGATATGGCACACCACAAAAGCCTGTTTTGAATTGGTTTGAATTTTCTGTATAAATGCAGCCACCCTCATTTTTTAATGGTTAAGAGCTATGCAGTCCATTAAAGACTACCACCTCTATGGTATTTTAAAAGATAAATTTTTAAGGATGGAATTCATTCACATTTCCCATAATCACAATCCATCTCAAAGTTTTATGTTTACCATTATATGTCAATCCAAAATTTCACATATAAGTATTTCTAGTTGACTTTGCACTTATGATATTAAAAATTGCTGTTGGGGATACCAAGGAGTATCATATATAGATTCACAAACTACCTGTTTCCCCGTACATCATGCCCTTTGACTTCTTTAGAATTCCTCAAGATGATTTCAGTATCAGCAATGATTTGCAAAACTGTTTGTGAAAATCGTATTTCCAGTTCAAACATTCTAAATTGAGAGTGCTGAAAATCATGATCACTTGAGTAATTCCTAGCTCTACAAATGTTTTGAATTTGGAATTTCCATGTCCCAAAAAGCAATGTCAAGCTCTTGTACTATATTTACTTGTTTCTCTAGGTGGTCCCACAAATCACCAAAATCAATCCCTGACCCATCACAGCAGCTTAAGAGGACCACATCTCCACAATACAATTCATGAAAAATTGATAGAATGCTAAAATGTGTTTAAAAGAAGAAGCAAAATCTTTAAATCTTACAATACTGGCTGACATTGAATTATAGTAGCTAAGCTCACTGTCTCCGACACCCAAGTGAGTAACTGGAATAATGCATTTTTATCTATCAGTGACAGCCTTTGCATAGGATACAAGCTGCAGAGAGGGGAAGGAGACAGGTAAGTCACTTGGTTCAGAAACAGGCAGCCTGACATTTGGCTTCTTCTGTATCTTGGCATTAAAAGAAAATCAAAAACCAGCAAGCAGCCAGCTTTTATTCCAATACCCTACAGGCAAGATACACACTGAGGTTGCAGATCCACTTTCAGCCAGGAGGGACATACTTGCCTTTGTGGACGTCCTCTCTGGAAGCACACAGTTAGAAGCTCCTGGCTTTCTACACTGCTCATCTTACTCAGCAAACCAAAGATGAAAGAGTGCCAGGAAAGCATTTTCTATTCACTTTTCCCATCCTGTCATTTGCCATGACCTCAGGGTTAGAGTACATGGCATTTGTCAAAGGAGCCAAGACAACCTGTCTGGGAACTTTTTTTTGAGACAGAGTGTTGCTCTGTGACCAGGTGTCAGGCTGGAGTGCAGTGGCGCAATCTCGGCTCACTGCAACCTCAGCCTACCAGGTTCAAGCAATTCTCCTGCCTCAGCCTCCCGAGTAGCTGGGACTACAGGCACGCGCCACCATGCCCAGCTAATTTTTGTATTTTTTTTTTAGTAGAGACAGGGTTTCACTATGTTGACCAGGTTGGTCTCTATCTCTTGACCTCATGATCCGCCCGCCTTGGCCTCCCAAAGTGCTGGGATTACAGGCATGAGCCACTGGGCCCGGCCTAGGGAATTTTTATTCAGGTTGCTTTTTAATTTGAGATGGCAGCAATTTTAGGAATAATTCTGGTAAATGTAGAAGAGGGGGAAAAAAAGCAGATACTGTTCTATCTTTGTAGCTGTATCAGTTTTGATGATGCTGAAAAATGTTAAAGAGAATTGATACTTTGAAGTCAAACCATATCTTTCTAATTGTATTGCCCTTGGAGAAGTAAACTTCCTTTACACAGTAGCAAAATAGACCAAGTATTTCATTTAGATGCCTTTACTTTTATCTATCCAGTTTTTTTTTTTTGAACCAAATTAGATATTCTTTATTTTTACATTATTCATAGTTAAAACACAGACGAAAATATTTTTATTATTCCTTCACCCTGCCAACACAATAATCTTAGTGTAAATAATATTTTCCATTCTCCCTTATTTCAGATCATATTTTCATAATTTGTTGCATGTACTTAGTAGCAATCATTTTATATTACTGCATTGAATTGAACAGTATGTTATTAAACAATTCCATTGTTAGAGATGCAAGTTGTTCTACATTATATTATAAATAATCCTGCAATTAACATTTTGGGGAAGGGAGGTTTGGGGAAGAAAGAAATCCACATATGTTCATTGCATGAAAGTTGGTAAAGTTTCTGTAGTCCCACCACCCAGAAGTAACTATTTTACCTGTAGTAACATCTTTCTAGTTTTTTCTCTATGTATTTAAAGATTTTAATGTAATAACACTACATATTATACCTTCTATCCTTTAACAACAAATAATGTACATTTCTATGTATAATTAAGTATAACATCTGATGTGTTGAGCCTTATAGTCACACCTGTGTCTGAATAGAGTTTCAATCATTTTCTACATATGTGGCTTTTAGGCACTGTGCCATATCTCCAAGGCATTAGGTTGTTATGAGGACTAATTTAAAGTTGTATTATAAATGCATTAAGTGGTACATAATAAATATTCACTAAATACAGTCATTATCATTATTCTACATTATTTAATGGCTACACATAATTTTTTGCATAGAAAACATACCTTCTAATTATTAAATATTTATTTCCATTTTTTCGCTATCATAAAGAAAAAGACCATAGGCCAGGCACAGTGGCTCATGTCTGTAATCCCAGCACTTTGGAAAGCCAAAACAGGCAGATTACTTGAGCCCAGGAGTTCCAGACAAGCCTGGGAAACATGGAGAAACCCCATCCCTACAAAAAATGTAAAAGTTAGCGAGGTTTGTTTTGGTGCACACCTGTTGTCCTAGCTACCTATGAGGCTGAGGTGGGAGGATCATGTGAGCCTGGGGAGGGGTGGTTGAGAATGTAGTGAGCCATGATCTCACCACTGCACCCCGACCTGGGCAAAGGAGGAAAGAGATGGGGAGGGGAGGGGAAGTGGGAGGGGAAAAAACAGGGAGAGGACAGGAAAGAAAAAAAAGAAAAGAAAAAAAACCATAAATATTCTCATATAGGTCTCTATTTCCTAAGCATAAATCCATAAGATTGTAATGGCTATGTGAAAGGATATAACTGTTTTTGGATTTCTAAAAAAAAAAAAAACCCAAAAAATTCTAGGAAATTTACACCAACTTATACTCCCACGCAAACCCATATCCCCTCCCATTTGTTTGCAAAAACAACTGCTTGATATAAGAAAACAAAGAAATATACCAGCCAAGTTTTCACAAAAGCTTCTGCATAATTGAGGATTGAACTGACATAATTTGTTAAGTGCAATGAATTATATACTTCTCCCATTTCAATCTGTGTGCTATTGCTGTTACTAATCTGTGTTAGGAAATAAACTGCATCAAAAGAAGGTCTTCAAATCACAGCACCAAACGTATCAAACTAAGACTCTTAAAACGTAATAAAGCATATTCCAACCACATTACTTTAAAAGTTTATTAGTAATATAAGAGGAAATGCTTAAGTACATTACAAACCAAGGCTCAAGAGGGTAACAGGTATTTCTGAAATGTTGTCTATATTAGTCACAACTTATCTTACATTTGAAGGGTAATATATTGTAATTTAATAATTTAAGACATTGTATTGTATTATATCACTTCTAACATATTCATGTATCACAGGACAGTTATTTTACACATTTTCCTTAAGTGGATAATAACAGCCTAACAAACTTACAAATATCTTATTATACAAAAGCTCTACTATATCTACTTTATAAAATAAATAAGTTCAATTCCTTACGTTTTTGAATATCAATTATTGGATTTCTGTCCTATCAAAAGCTTACAGTATGAAAGAAATTACTATGAATCTTTTGTGTTCTCCTAAAAGTTTCTGTGTTCAAGCCTAACTTCCTAATACAATGATATTTAAAAGTGGTGCCTTTGAGAGGTCATGAGGGTAGAGCCCTCATGAATGAGATTCGTGCACTTACAAGCAATGAAGAGACTACAGCTCTCGCTCCCCTCAGCCGTATGATAATACGACAAGAAGACGGTCATCTGTAAACCAGGCTGCAAGACTTCACCAGACCCTGGATCTGTCAGTACCTTGATTTTGACTCCCAGCCTTTAGAACTGTGCAAAATAAATGTTTGCTGTTTAATCTAACCAGTCTATGGTATTTTTGTTATAGTCTGAACTAAAAAATATTTTAGTATCTTTTTTCAAGAGATTCCTTCACAAAATTTTTTAAAGGAATCTTAAGATCAATTAGCTGATTAAAATTATTCAAATTGCTCAAAATTAAGATTATTTATCAATTTTGTAAGCATGGAATTCTAACTCATCAGAAAGTCCCTGAATGTTCAAAAGGCTTCTGATCTCCAGACACTTGTAGGAGTCTACAAATTGTCAGAACAAAATACCTTCTGAACATCTGAGGTGAAAATCCTTCTCCTAATGACTAATGGCTAATGATGTTAAAAAAAAAAAAAAGTATTTGTCTTAGCAAAACATACAATAATTTCAAGTAAATTAGAAAAGAAAAATTCCATAAAGATTTTAAACTTTGCTAACTGGAAGGATGTTATTTCAATAGTTCAGGCTAATAAGGTAATGGCATCACCTTGCAACCCTGGATTCTCAGAGAAGGCAGCCACCTTGGAGATGTGTATCATGTGTTGCAAAAACAATTATAAGAAAGAGTCTAGTGTAGGCAGCAAAAAAACTTATTGTCACTTTGGGAAAGACTTACTAATACTGGGCCAGTAGAATCAGCTTTCCATAAAACAAAGCAAATATTCCTACAACTTATCTTGTTTGTTTTTTGTTTTTGTTTTTGTTTTTTTTGAGATGGAGTCTCACTCTTGTTGCCCAGGCTGGAGTGCAGTGGCATGATCTCAGCTCACCGCAACTTTTCTGTCAGGTTCAGGTGATTCTCTGGCCTTAGCATCCTGAGTATCTAGGATTACTGCATGTGCCACCATGCCCAGCTAATTTCTGTGTTTTTACTAGAGATGGAGTTTTGCCGTGTTGGCCAAGCTGGTCTCAAATCCCTCACCTCAGGTGATCCACCTGCCTCGGCCTCCCAAGCACTGGAATTACAGGCATGAGCCACAGTGCCCAGCTTCTTACATCTTATCTTTATAAGACATTTGTCCAAAGTGAGACTTCATATTGTCTGATATAACACTGTGTGGTATCTTCATCATTAACTAAAGTACAGTTCATTGTCATGGTAGTTTTTATTGCATTACATTTCCCAATTCTCAGACTGCTTTCATATCTGTGACACTACTAGGGTATAAAATGATAATGAAAGTAACTTTACTATGTACTAATTGTTTAATATTGAATAGGTTTCCCAATCTCTCTGGATCTTAGTTTTCTCATGAGTAAAATAGGAATAAGAACATCTTTCTTGTAGTATTGCATTAGAGTTGTTTTTTTTTTATTGCATTTTAGGTTTTGGGGTACATGTGATGAACATGCAAGATTGTTGCATATGTACACACATGGCAGTGTGGTTTGCTGTCTTCCGTCCCCTCACCTGTATCTGTCATTTCTCCCCATGCTATCTCTTCCCACCTCCCAACCCCCCGCCCCTCCCCCATTTCTCCCTAACGGACTAGAGTTTTTAAAAGATCTTTATCAAATCTATAGCACCAGTACCCAACACTTAATGTATTGCATAGTAAATCATAGTTATTGTAATTAATTTCAGTGTTTCATACTTGATATTGACCATTAGATTATTAATAGAACATCTTTAAATCTTTAAATATTTTTTTCTAACAGAGATCAGATGCACCAAGTAACTGATGAGAATAAATGTTGGCTTAAAAAAACAGTGCCATTGTTAAGTAACACTATGCAGCTCAGATTTTTTTAAAAATCTGTTTGAAGCTAACTCAGTTCTAGACATGCATGCACAGCAAGTAGCAGCAAATCTAAGGAACATGCTGTTTCTGAGTTACCTAAGTGGCAACTCTATAATAGTCAATTTCACATCAACAGCAGGTAATAGTCCAAGTCAGACTGGGGTTCAAGACCACTGATACTCAGTGGACCTTCAGCCTGCACTGTATGCTGCTTGAAAGCTGACCTTGATGGCAACAGCAGAGTTCCACCAAAGCTTGCAGTCTACTGTGCTCTTACTATACAGCCACTAAACACAAGCCTTGCGAACTCAACAAAGTGAAATGTAAAGTTTAAAAAATCAGAACCAAATAATTTATGTAAAAGCAGATGGCAAACACTAACCAGCTATCTAAATGATCACAGGCCCAGCAGAAAGCGGCAACACAATTAAAAGCCTCTACCAATCTAAAGTATTATTTTCGATATTAAAATAAAATTTCTGTCCTACTAGATGCTCATAAAAGCTCTAATTTGAGACAAAAATTCTCTAATTTTAGCTCATTTTTCTACCTTTTTTTCCCTCTCATCTGACCTATTCTATAAACCTTGTTCATAATACATTTACTGAAACATTAGTTAACTTATCAATTAAAATTCATCAATCATCTTCCATCTTTCACAGGACAAAGTCTCCAACTCCCAGTCTGACCCTTATTTATCTCTACAATCTCCTACCCTGCTTTCCTTGAACTTACCCTATATTTAAATTTGACTGTTTGTGTGTCAAATACCACCTGTACCCTTCTTTGCATTGCTTAAATGTATTTCATGCTCTTCCATTATTGTTTAAAAACCCTAATCTTTCCCTCAAGACTCAATACAAGACTTTTTTTTTTTTACATCAAAAGGTGCAAACACCAAACCTCAGAGCCTGATTGCTAGCACAAGTTAGTATATTCAGAAATAATTGAGCATTGTAGGAATATGGGACCAGTAATACTATCAGATTTTTCAAGAGAAGTCAGAAATCTGGGCTTTTATAGGAAAACTCTTCATGATTACATGATTTAAAATATTTTAATGTGTGATGAGATAACACTGACAAATTAACTGGTATGCCTTGCATTCATGATAATTACTGATGGAGAAGCTTCACTCTGTTCATCACCCCACCCTTACTTCTGTCTCCACCGCCATTCAGGTGTGGACACCTTGGAGCAGGTGCTCCTCTCATGTCTACCACCACCTTTCGCATTCTAGAAGCACCAATTTGTGGAGGAAGAAAACAAAATCCAAATTGTTTGAGATATAACATTCACTAATCAGAAAGGTAAGAGCTCAAAGTTGAAATTACATTTTGTTACAGAGAAATTACATTCACTGCTCAGTTGAGTTTATGGCCTGAGGATGTACCTACCCACACATGTATGGTCTGACCAGCACAGTGTGATCCTCTCCACAGTCCTACAGACTCATTACTTCTCTTTTTTTCCAAATGCTGAGCAGTTACCAAGATGACTTGTATTTCTGTGGGGACTTCTGTCTCAACAAGACTGTTTCTCAAGTTCCTTGAGGGGCCAAAACATTTTATTTTGTTCTACCATCCAACACCAATCCTGGAACTCTCCCATAGTATGTCCTTTAAGTTTCTGCTGAAGATTATGACTGGAGAAAAGGACTAAAGGTGTAAGAGAGAAGCAGACAGCACGAATAGACACATTAATGCAAAGACTGAACCAAACACTCATTTTCAAGGAAAGACCGTAACTTTCATCACATTCCCAAAGAAATCTAAACTACTCAAAGCTAGTGAAATTATACTGCAAGTCTCTACAACGAAGACTTAGGAGGTTTGCCTCTCTCTCACTGCTGACCAGAACAGAGGGAGAACACTTCCTTGGAAATTAAGACCCTGCTATATCAGTTTAATGTAGAGCTCTTGCAGGACATCAGTAGGTTCACTCTAAAGCAAGAAACTTTGCAGCTCAAGAGTTTATTGGTAGATTCTATTGGAAATAAAGTTCAATTAGAAGAAGTTTTATGTTTATAATTTACTTTATAAAAAAAACTAGGCTATGAAAAAGTTTGCCCTTATACATGTTAACATCTGCCCTGTTCTCTGTCAACACTTAATTACAACAGAATGAATTCGGTTATGATACAGACATCAAAAATTGGTCCCTTCCCAATAAAGTGGTTCTATATCCCCAGATTTCTCCCTAGAGCTTAGGAATTCCATTTTAAATAAGCAGGTATCTTATTTGGAATAACAGTGTGATTATCTTGTATCACCCCACTTCTTTATTTTTGTTTCTATGATCTAGCACATAAGAAGGAACAGAAAAACAGGATTTAGGTCTTACTGAGAAGCCCCCCTGTGAAGGGGATTTTTATCCCCCAGCATTCACAGGATTGTTTCATGGCACTGATATAAGGCAGCCTGATAGTCATTGGTCCAAGCAGCTTTCATAAATGGCTTCACATAAACCTGCTACTTTTATTTAAAGAAAGAAGTGAGCTTTTTTAATCTTTGGAAAGAGGAACTGTTCCCTGTGATGTGCCATTTAAATAGGCTGAGGTATCTAGAGCAGGCATCCCCAGACTTTTTACACAGGGGGCCAGTTCACTGTCCCTCAGACCGTTGGAGGGCCGCCACATACTGTGCTCCTCTCACTGACCACCAATGAAAGAGGTGCCCCTTCCTGAAGTGTGGCGGGGAGCCGGATAAATGGCCTCAGGGGGCTGCATGCGGCCCATGGGGGACGCCTGATCTAGAGTTTTAACAGTTGGAACCCAAAGACCCCTTTAAGGGAAAGTGCCAATGCTGACACTTCCACGTTTTAATTCAAGCCAGAAGTTCCCTCAAGTTTGCTGAAACATAATCCAGTACTACCCAACAACAGTTAGAAACAACACCCTGCAGGGGCCAGTTATTGTCATGAACAGCCACAACTGAGTTGTCCACTTTTTCTTCATTCTCCTAATTTTTCTACCCTATTTATAGCCATTCCTTATCAACATTTAGATTTTGTAGAACAAACATTTTTTAATCCCAGGACAATCCTAATTGCTACTGTAAAACCTTACTAAGAAAGATCCATGTGATGGTTTAATCAAGCATTTAATTTCTATATTATAGTAATTTTTTGCTTTAAATATTAACCATCAAAATCTGAAAAGAGAGAAAAAAAATAATCAAATAGTCTCCAGACCATCCTGTATCGTTATACCTTAAGACTAACTTAGACTATTTTTAACCCTCAAAATGGTCATTTGCAGAGACAATTATATGTAATACATTTATGAAGTAATGGAAATGCATATGCTCTTGGCACTATGCTACCTCCTTCATGCTTTATTGACTTTTTATCTCTCACCACAACCTTACGAGTCAGGCACTGCTGTTGTTACTATTTTAAAGAGAAAACTGATGCATGGAAAGGTTACTTTGGTCAAGGTAATACAGCTGAAACAACAAAGCAGTGATTTTGACCAAGCTGTTGGAGCCACAAAGTCAATACCCACATCACCAGGTAGAACTTCCATACAATGTGCTATCACTCAACAAAGACACTACTGTTCCTGTACTATGATTGAAACAGTAAACTGATGCTATTCTTGGACTCAGAGGCCCAACACCACTAATTAGGTAAGGGAATTTGATTCTCTGATTAAGTTACATTATCAAGATTTAAGTCCCACCCCCCAGAGTATTTATTCAAAAGACCTAAATTCCCAGCTTTTATGACTCTCATATCTTCAAAATGAAACTGTAGATGTGGCTTATTCAAGGACACTCAGATAACAGATAGTAAAGCTGGAATTCAAATCCAGAATTCTCTGGCTCCAAGAATCAGTCAACCGGAAAACTCAGGTGGATCTTAGACCAAGGATATTGATGTCCTTGTTTAGTGGAAGCATATTGCATGATGATTCAGTATAGTTGTGTAGTACAAACTCCAGGGTCTCAATGACTGGATCCAAACCCTTGCCTTGTTCCAGCTGTGTGACATTGACCAAAATAACTAATCTCTCCATGCCTCAGTTCTCTCTTTAAAATTTTAATAATAATAACGCCTACATCATAAGGCTGTTTTGAGCAATAAGGTCAATAAAGCAGTTACAACAGTGCAGAGGGCATATGCATTGTCAGTACTTCATAAATGTATTATACATAATTTTTTCTACCTACACTCTCTATAGGCAGCAGAAGTCATGATAATCAGTCTGATTCTTGTTCTAGGATTCACTCCCAACTCCCAGTGTTGCAACAGCCTAAATAGCAAGGAATGTTGTTGTAGTCCAAATTCTAAAGATCAACAGAGAAAGACTGACATTTATTTATGGCCACAGAAGACAATTAAAGGGTGACAACTGGCATATTGTGTCCCTACAAGGAATTGTGTATTTTAAATAGGTCTCAGCATCAGGCCAGGACTAAAACTTTTTATGGATTTAAATTTTTAAGCAGATGATACTAAAGTTATTCCATATTCCTATTGTTCATGCCAAGATTCAAAGGTCATCTCGCCATTTTGTGAATTTCACCATTTTGTGTAAGTCAAAACCCGGTAGGCATCTTTGATATTTCCTTACTCTTTGTTCTCATATTCAAGTCCTACCTCATGGGAAGCCCTGCATTAAAAAACTTCACACTGAAGACAAAGACAACACCTGCTTAAAAGGCCTTCTATAATAATTCTAAAAATTAACCTTGGAATTTACATTAGGCACAAAAAAGCTCTCACAAATTCCAAATAGTATAACCAATATAAACTCCATTCTCCGATCATGATGCACTGACTCCAGAAATGCAAATAAAACAAAGGCAAAAGATCTTCATAACTCTTCAGTTTAAGAAAAAATTACAACCAGAACTAGAAAATATTAAGAAACACTACCACATAGTTAAGCTTATAAAGCAAAATAATATTTGTAATCATAAGCATCAAATAAGAGTGAAAATAACTGAATTAGGCATTTCATCTCAGAAAGCTAGGAAAATTATATATATATATACACACACACCTTAAGGAAGGTTGAAAGAAGGGACTAATAAAGAAAGGCCAAAATCTATGAGCTATAAACTAGAAAAAGTGTAAAACAAATAAATTCAATAATTGGATTTCTGAAAACAATAAACAACTGGCATAATTAACTCAAAAAAGAAACAAATAGAAATGATAAATGTAAGAAAAAATAGAAAATAGAAGAAAAGTACAAAATAAATAATTATTTAAAACCTTTTGGGAGGAAAAGGATTGGAAAAATAACTAATGGACACTAAGCTTAAAACCTGAGTGATAATCTGTAGAATAAACCCCCATGGCACACATTTGCCTGTGTAACAAAACCTGCACATCTTGTGCACGTAACCCTGAACTTAAAAGTTAAAAAAGAAAACTACATATTGTATAACATACACTGTTCTAGAATAGTCATTAATAAGATTTTAATGTTTTATTTATTAAAGTATTTAATTTTAACTGCAATTAAAAAGCTCTTCTGAGATGTCATTCCAATGAATCTAATAATTGAACTCATGAGATGTATGTATAGCTTCTTACGAATGATACACATTTCAGAAGGAATAAACAGATTCTCTCATAAATCTGTCCCTGAAAAAGTCAAAGCTCATAAACTTTTCATAAAGTATCTTATGTACTACATTAAGTTCAGAAGAGATAATGGCAAGAACTGTGAAGAATCTGAGATTTTCACAGCTTGTAAACTAACAAGTTAGCCTGCTACACTTTCATTGATGGTGACAGAGGACATGAGATGCCTGGGCCAGAGACAAAGAACCTAATTACTCATAGCACATCTAGAAGCATGAGCTCCACATTTGCATTGGTTCCATTTAGCCTCTAAGTCCCATGGAGGAAGCACAGAGGAAGGAGTCCAGGTAGATGTTACTGACACAGTTTCAATCACAACTGAGAAACTCTCAACTTAGGAACACCTAATCTTTTAAAAGATTGCTACAAGCAAACTTGCCTAATATTTTTCTCAGAAGAAGACATTACCTTTATTGTCCTGGACAAACAAATTTGCCTTCTACCCCATAGAGATACTATCTCTATCTTCCAAAGCTGTTAACTATGCAAACATCTTTGAAAAGTCAGCACAGAATAAAAGCTATCTGCTTCTGCTCACAAGACACATGGAAACATGAAACCCATAGGGAATTGTCTCCCTACAGACAGCACATATAACGCATGAAATATTAGTTTCAACGAGATCAAGTGCATACTCAACAATGCATACAATTCTTAGAACCTGGCAATACCCTACACCTGGAAATGTCAGCATTTGTAAGTTAATAGGTATGGCTTTCACATATGTATCAGTTAACTTTTTTTTTTTTTTTTTTTTTTTTTTTGAGGCAGGGTCTCACTGTGTCACCCAGGCTGGAATGCAATGGTGTGATCTTGGCTCACTACAACTTCTGCCTCCTGGGCTCAAGCAATTCTCCCACCTCAGCCTCTCAGGTAGCTGGGACTACAGGCACATGTCACCATGCCCAACTAATTTTTTGTATCCTGGAACTTAAAAATTTAAATGACCAGGATAAAGGCAAAGATATCTAGGAAGGGGCAGAAAAACAAGAAAATAAATAAATTGATTATACAGAAAGTAATTCTTTTACCCAGCATTCTGGTAGAATAGCCTAATGCAATTGAGAGTCCCGAAGCAGCCACTAAGAGCCCTTCATAGAAGACTGATGAAGACAGTAGTAAGAAATGGTAACTCCCCCTGAACAGAGGGAAAATGATTTTCCAGCAAACATCAGGATTTCAAGACTGCTGTTTGAAAGAACCAGCTCCAAACATGTGTTCACCCCTCTCCCAATAAAGCCGTCTCCAGCACAGTCTCTGGAGAAAACTAATGTGAACATGTTGGAGAATTCCTCACAGATGTAGAGCATCAAGACCTAAAATGAAAGGCAGCGTGTCAGTCTGAATAGATAAGGAAAATAGGCTTTCAAAGGTGGAAGTTACTTAACGTCTCAGTGCCTGTTTCTTTTTATTGAAAGTTTGATGTTTCACTTATATGACAGTAATCAACTCTTCCAAAATATACTTAAGGTAACAACATCTACTTGTTCCATGTTTTAAACCTTCCCAGGCATTCTAGAAAATGCCGTGTTTGAAACAATCCACACACACAAAAAATATTACCTGGGATATTTACATTTTAAAATGCACTGATTTAAGAGGTAAGGGATGGAAGGCAGAAAACCACACTGCCATGTGTGTACCTATGCAACAATCTTGCATGTTCTTCACATGTACCCCAAAACCTAAAATGCAATTAAAAAAATTAAAAAAAAAGAGGTAAGTGAAATATTTCTTTTTATTTTTATTATACTTTAAGTTCTGGGGTACATGTGCATAATGTGTAGGTTACATAGTTATACATGTGCCATGGTGGTTTGCTGCATCCATCACCCCATCACCTACACTAGATATTTCTCCCAATGCTCTCTCCCCCCTAACCTCTACCCCCTGCTATCCCTTCCCTACCTCCCAACCCCTACAGGCCCTAGTGTGTGATGTTTCCCTCCCTGCGTCCACATGTTCTCATTATTCAACACCCATTTATGAGTGAGAACATGCAGTTGCAGTGCTTGGTTTTCTGTTCTTGTGTCACTTTTCTGAGAATTATGGTTTTCCAGCTTTATCCATGTCCCTGCAAAGGATATGAACTCAACCTTTTTCATGAATGCATATTCCATGATGAATATATGCTGCATTTTCATCATCCAGTCTATCATTGATGGGCATTTGGGTTGGTTCCAAGTCTTTGCTATTGTAAACAGTGCCGTAATGAACATACGTGTGTATGTGTCTTTATATTATAATAGAATGATTTAGAATCCTTTGGGTATATACCCAGTAATGGGATTGCTGGGTCAAATGGCATTTCTATTTCTAGACCCTTGAGGAATCGCCACACTGTTTTTTACAATGGATGAACTAATTTACACTCCCACCAACAGTGTAAAAGCATTTCTATTTCTCCACATCCTCTCCAGCATCTATTGTCTACTGATTTTTTAATAATTGCCATTCTAACTGGCATGAAATGGTATCTCAATGTGGTTTTGATTTGCATTTATCTAATGAGAAGTGAGTTTTTTTCTTATGTTTGTTGGACTCATATATGTTTCCTTTTCAAAAGTGTCTGCTCATATTCTTCACCCAACTTTTGATGGGGTTGTTTTTGTCTTGTAAATTTTTTAAAGTTCTTTGTAGATTCTGGATATTAGCCATTTGTCAGATGGATTGATTGCAAAAAGTTTTTCCCTTTCTGTTGGTTGCCAGTTCAACCTATTGATAGTTTCATTTGCTGCACAGAAGCCCTTAGTTTAATTAGATCCCATTTGTCTATTTTGGCTTTTGTCATCAATGCTTTTTTGGTTTTAGTTATGAAGTCCTTGCCTATGCCTATATCCTGAATGGTATTGCCTAGATTTTCTTCTAGCGTTTTTATGGTGTTCGGTCTTATGTTTTAATCTTTAATCCATCTGGACTTAATGTTTGTATAAGGTGTAAGGAAGAGGTCCAGTTTAAGCTTTCTGCACATGGCTAGCCAGTTTTCCCAACACCTTTTATTGAACAGGGAATCCTTTCCCCATTGTTTTTGTCATGTTTTTCAAAGATCAGATAGTTGCAGATGTGTTACTTCTGAGGCCTCTGTTCCATTCCATTGGTCTATATATCTGTTTTGGTACCAGTACCATGCTGTTTTGATTACTATAGCCTTGTAGTGTAGTTTGAAATCAGGTAGCGTGATGCCTTCAGCTTTGTTGTTGTTGTTTTGCTTAGGAATGTCTCGGCTATGTGGGATTTTTGTGGTTCCATATGAAGTGTAAGGTTGTTTTAGCCAATTCTGTGCAGAAAGTTAATGGTAGTTTGATGGGGATAGCATTGAATCTATAAATTACTTTGGGCAGTATGGCCATTTTCACAATGTTGATTCTTCCTAACCATGAGCATGGAATATTTTTCCATTTGTTTGTGTCCTCTTTAATTTCCTTGAGCAGTGGTTTGTAGCTCTCCTTGAAAAGGTCCTTCACATCCCTTGAAATATTTTAATATAAAATCTTGGAAAGCTCAGATAATGTCACCTTTAAACTTTGATGAATTTTTATTCCTTTTATCTTTTATTTAATTCCTCTATACCCATGTTAGTAGAAATATTTCTATCACCCTTGCTTAAACATATTTCAGAAATAAGTAAAAAAGTTTTTTCAGTCTTTATTTTCTTTACTTTAGGAATCCTTCCAGCAACACATTAGAGAACTAATCAAATGAGAACATTAGCTGAGCCAGCAACTCCATTTGTAAAAAACATACCACACTATTTTCATGAAATATTTATTATCTCAGTAATATGAAAGTATAACATTTGATAAGGAAATCTAGATGTTTTAGTTATGAGATAATTCATAGTTTAAAAGTACCTTTGTAATTATCCTTAATTAGTGATTAGATAATTCAAGAACTGATGCAAAAGTGAGACATTCAGAGAAAGAATGACTGAAAGTGTGATTAAATCAATACTCAAAGATTAAACTAAATGAAGGGACAATTATTCATCAAGGATGATGTTCTTGACCTCTAGGCAAAACTTAAAATATGTAATGTGGTAGATTTAGGCTAAATTTAATTTGGCAATACAATATTTAGCAGCAACGGCCATCTCTTTTTCCTTAAAATGCCCTGGTCCTCAGGCTACTCTGACACTGTGACTTCTTGGTCTTCCTCCCCCTTTTTTTAACTGCCTTTTCTCAGTCAATGTTGTGGTTTCCTCTTCTTGTTCTACATCTAAATACTGATAATCCTCAGGGTTCTGCCCCCTTCCTGGGAAAGCACATAGAGAATGGAGAGAAAGAGGCTATCTCATCTAATCCAATTATTATCCTTATGACAACTTCCAAACTTGCATCTCAGATCCATATGTTTATTTAGACATTTCTGCTCTGTGCCCTTAGATACCTCTATTGTCCTATTTACAAATATATGTGTCTAAAATCTTGGATGATCAGAACTAGCAGAAAACTTATTCCGTTTTTCATTTTAATTATTAGACTATAAACATTGGTTCTATATATTTCTAAAATATCACACTGGAAACCTAAAAGAATAAGTGTATGAAAGAAAATAAATGACTTTTGTTTTAATAAAAGTCCTCAAATTTTAGAATCATTTCAAAGAACAACTGAGAATATTGAGATAAGACTCTTCAGACTAGTGATGGCACCAAAAATTCTGTCTTGAATGGATACTATCACTATCAGATTTTATTCTTATAAGTATGTATAAAAAGGAAGCTGAGCTTGCTATTCCTACATTAAATGAGAAAACTGAGGAACACCAAGTATTCTGTCTTCTGAAATACTAAGTAGATTGATAGGACCTTGTCCCACAGCCAGATAACTACCAATACCTCAATGTAATTGCCCAACTGAGTTTTTCTTTCCTGCTGCCCAGAAAGACCAATACACTGAGAACAACAGGAGTTTCAGCAGAGAAAGAGTTTAATAATCACAGGGCCAGCCAAGTGAGGAAAATGAGAGAGATATTTCAAATTCACCAGTCCAAGAATTTGGAGGCTAGGGTTTTAAAAAATAATTTGGCAGGCAGCCGGGCTAGGGAGTGGAGAATGCTAATTTGTTGGGTCAGGGATAATATCCAAGTGTGTGGAAACTCTTTGGGCTGAGTCAGTTATTGGATGGGGGTCACAAGACCAGTGTGTCAGTATCTTGGTATTGGTTACTGGTCCAGGTGGAACCAGCTGGTCCATCAGAATGCAAATTCTGAAAAGTATCTTAAATACCAGACTTAGGTTTTACAACAGTGACGTTATCTATCAGAGCAAGATGTTACAAATCTTCTGACCTCTGGCTACATGACTCATGAAACATAACTCTAAACTTGTGTGCAACTTATTAGTTTTACAAAGGCCGTTTTGGTCCTGAGCAAGAAGAGGATTAGTGTGGATAAGGGGCTGTTATCTTTGTTTTAAAGTTAAAATATAAATTAAATTCTTCCCATAGTTAGCTTGGCTTACACCCAGGAATAAGCAAGAACTGTTAGCTTGAGATGTTAGAGGCAAGATGGAGTCAGCTATGTTAACTCTTACTGTCATAATTTTTACCAAGGCAATTTCATCATCCTCCAACATCAGTTTAGTCCAATAAGCTCTGCATAACTGTCTGCTGTGGTTTTGTGCATTATGACTAACTACACTAGTATACAGTCTCACAAGTTTACTTATTCTCTGAAGCAAAGTTTTTAGTACAAAGCCTTGAAGAAACATATATACCACAATTCCAAAGCATTTCTGCAAATTGCAATTAATCAGTCACTGTAAAGTTCACAATTGACGAGGACATATTGGTTTTACATGGAGGCACCTAGAATTTAACAATAAATGCCAGGTGTAATTTGGATACTAGAAAAAGTGAAGTATGTGGTTGCCCTAAGACATGATCTGACAGCTCAGCTCATGTCAATCTGTAGAATGCCTCCTAGTGACTCCTAAAAGCTAACTTACATGACCTAGCAGAAAGTCAAGTAATGCACCCTTCAAGAATTCCCTCAATGAAAAGCAATGGCTTTTGCAAGTAATTCAGATCATTGCTTCTTTTATCATACAAATCACTTTTATCTGTGTGTGACATAAATAGTTCTTTTATCCTAGACTTTCATTATCACTACTTGATTAATACATATACTGTGTATTAATTCTCATATAGTTACATCAAATAACTACTGTAAGGACACTGCAAAGCTTGCTGTCTGTCCCAGGTGCCTGAAACTCTCATTTTTTCCTCTGAAATAAATATTTTTTGATGGGGAATTAATCCAAAACCAACATCTAATTGATTTCAGTGTGTCCAGGGCTTAGGCTTGCCATCCCTTCATGTTATGTTGTGTGCCTTTCTCAAAAAACACCTGTTCAGATATATTTTAAAAACCTGACATATGACACTGGCAAACACTAGGTATTACATGACACTCAGTGAGTAACACGACATAATTCACAATATGTCTCTTACTCATTTTCAAGTCAGGTTTTGTTAAATGAAGGAAAAAATGTAGTACATGTTTTAGGTACTATTTTTTTTCAACTGTCATAGAAGCTTCTCTAGAAGAAACAATGGCAAGTGTTACTAGGCAGCAGTGTCTATAACATGTACAAAAGAGCTGATTAGCTCTAAACGCTCTGCTCAGAATCAACAAGTCACAGAATTTTTCACTTAACATATGTCCACCCCCAAAACCATTATGTGCACCTTAAATACCTTGCTTCTCCCTTTTATTTCATTTGAATCAAAAGCAAAATTGGTAGTCTTATAAACCACTGGAGACTAACTTCTAGTAGAGTTCATCTCCAGTGGTAGAGTCCTTAGAATACATGTACAATGATGTACATGCGTATCATTGCCATTGTTTTTGTTAAATCATAATCTTACAAAGAAAACCTATAGAAGTACATATTACTATTGAAAAAGAAACTAGCATGAGAA
This sequence comes from Saimiri boliviensis, assembly GCF_048565385.1. Classification (NCBI taxonomy): domain Eukaryota; kingdom Metazoa; phylum Chordata; class Mammalia; order Primates; family Cebidae; genus Saimiri; species Saimiri boliviensis. Next base: position 111,108,227 of record NC_133452.1, read on the forward strand.
AAACTATTGTCTGTATTGATGAGATTATATGGTCTGAGTCAAAAATAAAACATATCAAATTATAACCAGCAGGAAAATTTCTTATGGATAGAAATATTTGTACATATAAATGGGGCACATATTTATCTACATATATATGTGATATTTTGTTGCATATAAAGATTGTAGAATGGTAAGGTCGGGGAGTTTGAGGTTTCCATCACCATGAGTATTTATCATTTCTATGCATTGGGATTTTTTCATGTTGTCTCTTCTAAACATTTTGAAATATGCAATATATTGTGGTTACCTCTATCACTCTATGCTAACATTAGAACTTGCTCTTTCTAGAATTGATATTGTGAAAATGGCCATATTGCACAAAGAAATTTATAGATTCCATGAGATTCCTATTAAACAAGCATTGACATTCTTAAAAGAATTAGAAAAAATGTTTTGAAATTCATATGGAACTAACGAAGAACCCAATCACCAAGACAATCTTAAGCAAAAAGAACAAAGCTGGAGGTATCATGCTACCAGACTTCAAAGAAGGCTGGTTACTTCAAAGTAACCAGAAGAGATACATAGACCAATACAGCAGAATAGCGAACTCAGAAATAAGACCACTCACTCACAACCATCTGATCCTCGACAAACCTGACACAAAACAAGCAATGGGGACAGGATTCCCTGTTTAATGTTTAGTAAATGGTACTGGGAGAACTGACTAGCCATATGCACAAAATTGAAACTGGAACCCTTCCTTACACCATACACAAAAATTAACTTAAGATGGATTAAAGACTTAAATGTAAGACCAAAAAATATAAAAACCCTAGAAGAAAATCTAGGTAATACTATTGAAGATAGAAGCACAGGCAAAGAGTTCATAACAAAAATGCCAAAAGTAATTGCAACAAAAATTTACAAATGAGATCTAATTAAAGAGCTTCTGGACAGCAAAAGAAACTATCATAAGAGTGAACAAATAGCCTATAGAATGTAAAGAAACTTTCAATCCATCCATCTGACAAAGGTCTAATATCCAGAGTCTACAAAGAACTTAAAATTACAAGAAAAAACAAACCACCCCATTCAAACCTGGGCAAACAGACACTTCTCAAAAGACGACATACATCATTATCATTAAAGAAATGCAAATCAAAACTACAATGACATTCCATCTCACACCCGTCAGAATGGTGATTAAAAAGTCAAAAAAGAGGCCGGGCGCGGTGGCTCAAGCCTGTAATCCCAGCACTTTGGGAGGCCGAGGCGGGTGGATCACGAGGTCGAGAGATCGAGACCATCCTGGTCAACATGGTGAAACCCCGTCTCTACTAAAAGTGCAAAAAATTAGCTGGGCATGGTGGCACGTGCCTGTAATCCCAGCTACTCAGGAGGCTGAGGCAGGAGAATTGCCTGAACCCAGGAGGCGGAGGTTGCGGTGAGCCGAGATCGCGCCATTGCACTCCAGCCTGGGTAACAAGAGCGAAACTCCGTCTCAAAAAAAAAAAAAAAAAAAAAGTCAAAAAAGAACAGATGCTGGTGCAGTTGTGGAGTTCCTATAAAAGGAACGCTTTTACACTGTTGGTGGGAGTGTAAATTAGTTCAGCCATTGTGGAAGACAGTGTGGTGATTCCCCAAAGACCTAGAGGCAGAAATACCATTTGACCCAGCAATCCCATTACTGGTGTATACCTAAAGGAACATAAATCATTCTATAATAAAGACACATGCACAGTATGTTTATTGCCATACTAGTCACAACAGCTGAGACATGGAATCAACCTAAATGCCTATCAACAATAGACCGGTATTATCCTCAGCAAACTAAGGCAGGAACAGAAAACCAAACACCACATGTTCTCATTTAGAAGTGGGAGCTGAATGAGGAGAACACATGGATAAATGAAGGACAACAACACACACTGGGGCTTGTCAGAGGGGAGATTCCGCAAGGGGAGAGCGTCAGGCAGAACAACTAACGGACGCTGGGCTTAATACCTAGGTGATGGGATAATCTCTGCAGCAACCATCATGACGCACATTTACCTGTATAACAAACCTGAACATCCTGCACATGTACCCATAAACTTAAAAGTCAAGGAAAAATTAAAGAACTTTTTCTATCTCGCTTTTTTTTTTTTTTTACACATCATTAACCAACCTCTCTTTATCTCTCCCCAACCTACACACTCTTCCCAGCCTCTGGTATCTTCAATTCTATTCTCTACCTTCATGCAATCAACATTTCTAGCTCCCACATATAACTAAGAACATATTTGACTTTCTGTGCCAGGCTTATTTTACTTAACATAATTACCTCCAGTTCTACTCATGTTACTGCAAATGATATTACTTCATTCTTTTTATGGCCAAATAATAATCTACTATGTGGGTATACACGTGTGTGATTGTGTCTGTGTGTGTGTGTGTGTGTGTGTGTGTGCGTGTGTCTGTGTGTGTGTGTGTATCACATTTCTTTATCCATTCATCTGCTGATAGCAAAAATACGGATTCAACTTAAGTGTCTATTGTGATTAGTGTCACAATAAACATGGAAATACAGATAGCCCTTTGGTATGCTGATTCCTTTTCCTTTCAGTAATTAGCTAGTAGTGGGATTTCTTAATTATATGGTACTTCTATTATTAGTTTTTTGAGTTATCTATTTTCCATGACTGTGCTCATTTACATTTCTACCAACAGTGTATAAGAATTCCCTTTTTTCTACACCCTTGCCAGCATCTGTTATTTTTTGTCTTTTTATTAATAGTCATTCTAACTGGGGTGAGATATCTCACTGTGGTTTGTATTTGCATTTCCCTGATGACCAGTGATGTGGAGCTTCTTTTCATATGCCTCAGCAGGAAATTTTTTAAATAATGCAATTATAAGCAGGATTTATCATGAGAATAAGTGAATTCTACCAATGTAACTTAACACATCTACAGATCAAAGGGGGAAAATTATATGAGATGATCAGCACATTTGGGAAGGGGCTATTAGTACTACAGAGTTGTGGGAGACAGCAATTAGCCACTTATTTGTGGTAAAGAAAAATGGTGAAAATAAGTCACTTCTAACAAAATTACTAGTGACATATTTTTGTCTTGATGTGAACTCTTTCCTACAATAAATGAATAGGCAGATGCTGTTATAATCAAATTCACCATTACTTTCTGTGTTCTCTTATTAAACTGGCATTATCATTTGTGTGTATCCTGTCCGTCTTTTTCAGCCTTTGTTTTCACACATACTCCCTCCCCAAAACATGCATTGATACACTAGATCTCGTGAGACTGCCAAGTACTTGGGAGCTCTCAGCTAGGTCACCAGATTAACCTTCCAGGCTACTGCGCCTCTTGCCCCCACAGTTAAACCGTGTATCTGAATTGAAAAGTTCACCCAGTTGTCTGTTTCTGGTCTCAGATATCAGGAGTTCAGCTAGAAGAAAAACATTTTTGAAGTGACCAAAAAAAAAAAAAAAGAGAGCAAACTACTGCAATGCCTTTCTAAAGGCATGATAACAAATAACAGTATTTGCTAAAGTATCTCAGTGCATTGCAATTTACAAATTAAGTTTGCCTTCATCATCTCATTCAGTCTTCACAATATTTCTATATGCAGTAGGAGTTAGTATCCCCATTTATAGGTGAAGAAGCTTAGGCTCAGTGAGGTTAAGTGCCATGGTAAAGGTCACTCAACAAGGCAGAACCTTATTGTTCTGCCTTATTACCGTTCGTATGTTTTTTTTGTTTTGTTTTGTTTTGTTTCTTTTTTTGAGACAGTTTTGCTTGTTTACCAAAGCTGGAGTGCAATGGCGCGATCTCGGCTCACCGCAACCTCCGCCTCTTGGGTTCAGGCAATTCTCCTGCCTCAGCCTCCGGAGTAGCTGTGACCACAGGCGTGTGCCACCATGCCCAGCTAATTCTTTTGTATTTTTAGTAGAGATGGGGTTTCACCATGTTGACCAGTATGGTCTCGATCTCCTGACCTTGTGATCCACTCACCTCGGCCTCCCAAAGTGCTGGGATTATAGATAGGCGTGAGCCACCGCACCTGGCTCGTTCCTATTTTTCAAAACTAAATTCATCTACTGAGACAGCAGTTACAAAATCTCCATACTTGCTGCTGATTAACCCACAAAATTAATTTGTAATTTTACTCCCATGGCAAAGTCAAAGTAATATGAAGTTATAAAGCAAGGAACTAAAGAAAATGGAAATAAGGCAAAGGTAGTGCAAGAGATGAGGAGTAGAGTTAGCTATGTGAAAAAATATATGCTCCAGAAACTCAGCAGAGAGGGCTACTAAAACCTTTATATAAAGCTAAGAAGGGTAACTTCAAAAAGAAAATATATACCCAATCTTACCCACAAACAGCGATATGAAAAAAGTCCAAAATAAAACATAGCAAATCAAGTTCACCCATAAATATTAAATGATGCAATCACAAGCAGGATTCTATTAATAGAAAGGGTGAAAAACTATTGTGATATCGATATATTTGTGAAAATGAGAAGCATATATGAAATTCAATAACCAGATATAATTTTTTTTTTTTTTGAGACGGAGTTTCGCTCTTGTTACCCAGGCTGGAGTGCAATGGCGCGATCTCGGCTCGGCGCGATCTCGGCTCACCGCAACCTCCGCCTCCTGGGCTCAGGCAATTCTCCTGCCTCAGCCTCCTGAGTAGCTGGGATTACAGGCACGCGCCACCACGCCTAGCTAGTGTTTTGTATTTTTAGTAGATACGGGGTTTCACCATGTTGACCAGAATGGTCTCGATCTCTTGACCTCGTGATCCACCCGCCTCGGCCTCCCAAAGTGCTGGGATTACAGGCTTGAGCCACCGCGCCCGGCCAGATATAATTTTTTTTAACTCAGCAAACCAGGAACTAAAATTAACATACTGGACTTTAATGAACTTACCGTACTGTATTGGTTTTCTACTTTTGTATAAAACATTACTCCAAAATTAATTGACTTAAAATAAACATTTATTGTTGGTTAGTTTCCACAGGCTAGGAATCTAGGAATGGCCTACCTGAGTCATTCCAATTCAGGGTCTTTCATCAGATTGCATTCAACAATGTCAGTGGAAGCTACAGTCTTCTGGAGACTTAATTGAGGATGAAAGACCTACTTCCAAGATGGTCCACTCACCAGTTGGTTGGCTAGAAGCTTCAGTTCTTACCACATGGTCCTCTCCATAGGGCTCCTCATGACATTTTAGCCAACTTCAGCCAGAGCAAGTAAAGCAAGACAGAAGTCATAATGCCATTTATGACCTGCCCTCAGAAGTGACATACCCTCAGTTCTATATTCTATTGACCACACAAACTCTGGCACAAATTGGGACGAGACTACACAAGGGCAAAAGTAAAAGGGTGTAAAGATTATTGGGGGTCAGTTGGAGGCTGGCTGCCACACCCATCTATCCAAAATTTACACTGAAAGTCATCCCCTGCTCTTCAACATGGCACTAAAGAGCCTACCAAACACAGTAATACATTGAAAATAAATTAGAAATAAGGACTGGAATAGAAGTTATAAAATTAGCATTATATGCAAATAAAATGACTAAAGAGTATTGCATGATATTCATGAGAATAAATTCTGAGACCAGTCCAAATATGTTAATATCCTGATTTTAGGAGGCTGGGCCAAGAAGGTCAGATAGGAACAGCTCCAGAGTGCAGTTCCCAGTGAGGGCAATGCAGAAGGCAAGTGATCTCCACATTTCCAAGTGAGGTACCAGGTTCATTTCAATGGGACTGGTTGAACAGTGGGTGTAGCCCAAGGAGGGCAAACCGAGGCATGGTGGGGCACTGCCTTACTTGGAAAGAGCAACTGGCCAGAGGATGAGGGACTTTTCCCCTCTGGCACTCTAGTTCAGATACTGCACTTCTCCCATGAACTTTGCAACCCACAGACCAGAAGATTCCTGCCAGGCTGAAAAGCACTATGAACTACCAGCACAGCTCTGAGCTGCAGCTCCAGCTAGCACCACAGGTTGTCAGCACAGATCTGGGCAAACGTTTTGACTAGCACTGAGAGCACCTGTGGGACAGAGCTTCCCACTCCCCAGAAAGTGGTGGAGCTGAAAGCAGGGTAACAGGAAATATGGCTTGGTGGATCCTACCCACACAAAGACCAACAAACTGATGCCCTCTTCCTTGAGAGTTCTGCAGCCAGCACATCAGTTTGAGCATGACCCAGGATGACTGAGCTCGGTGGGGGAAGGGTGTCTGCCATTGCTGAGGTGGATCTAATCTTACCCATGTAAACAAAAGCTGGAGGAAGTTTACACAGCAGCTAGACTGAGCCCGTGGCAGCCCAGCAGGGCCCTGGCAGGAAGAGAAGGGAGAGACTTCCTCCCCAAGCAGCTCCCTGATCCCTGTATAACCAAAATACACTTCATACATGAGAGCTCTGGCTGACATCTCATACAGGAGAGCTCTGGCTGACACCTGGTGGGTACCCTTCTGGGAAGAAACTACCAGAGGAAAGACCAGGCAGCAATTCTTGCTGTTCTGCAGCCCCTGTGGTTGATTCCTATGCAAGCAAGGTCTGGAGTGGACCTCCAGCAGTGCTACAGCAGAAGGGACTGATTGTTAGAAAACGAAAGAACAAAAAGAAATAGATTTAACACCAACAGAAAGGATGCTGACTCAAAGATCCCATGAGAAATCACCAACTTCAAAGATCAAAGGTAGATAAATCCACAAAATTGAGAAGAAACCAGTAAAAAGGAGGAAATCCCCAAAGACAAGAATGTCTCTTCTCCTCCAAGGGATCACAACTCCTCACCAACAAGGGAACAAAACTGGATGAAGATTGAGTTTGATTAATTGACAAAAGCAGGCTTCAGAAGGTGGGTAATAACAAACTTCTCTGAGCTAAATGAACATGTTCTAACCCAATGCAAAGAAACTAAGAACCTTGACAAAATGTTTGATGAAATGCTAACTAGAATAACCAGCTTGGAGAAGAACATAAAAGACTGGATGGAGTTGAAAAACACAGCATAAGAACTTCACAAAGCATTCATAAGTTTCAATAGCCGAATCGATCAAGCAGAAGAAAGGATATCACAGATTGAAGATCAACTCAATGAAATAAAATGAGAAGACAATATTAGAGAAAAAAGTGAAAAGAATAAAGCCTTCAAGAAATAGGGGATTATGTGAAAAACCTAATCGACACTTGATTGATGTACCTCAATGTGACGGGTAGAATGAATCCAAGCTGGAAAACACTCTTCAGGATATTATCCAGGAGAATTTCCCCAACCTAGCAAGCCAGGCCAACATTCAACAACTACAGAGAACACCACAAAGGTGTTCCTCAAGAAGAGCAACCCCAAGGCACATAATCATCAGATTCACCAGGGTTTAAATGAAAGAAAAAAATGCTAAGGGCAGCCAGCAAGAAAGGTCAGGTCACTCACAAAGGGAAGACCATCAGACTCAAAGCAGATCTCTCAGCAGAAACCCCACAAGCCAGAAGGGAGTAGGAGCCAATATTCAACATCCTTAAAGAAAATAACTTGCAATTCAGAATTTCATATCCAGACAGACTAAGCTTCCTAAGTGAAGGAGAGAAGGAGAAATAAAATCCTTTATGGACAAGCAATCACTGAGAGATTTCATCACCACCCAGGCCTGCCTTACAAGAGCTCCTAAAAGAAGCACTAAACATGGAAAGAAACAACCAGTACGAGCCACTGCAAAATCATACCAAATGGTAAAGACCATTGACAATGTGAAGAAACTGCATCAACTAACAGGCAAATCAACCAGCCAGTAACAAAGTGGCAGGATCAAATTCACACATAACAATATTAACCTTAAATGTAAATGGCCTAAATGCCCCAATCAAAAGATACAGACTGGCAAGCTGGATAAAAAGTCAAGACCCATTGATGTGCTGTATTCAGGAGACCCATCTCACATGCAAACATACACAGACTCAAAATAAACGGATGGAAAAAGATTTACCAAGAAAATGGAGAGGAAAAAAAGCAGAGGTTGCAATTCTAGTCTCTGATAAAACAGGATATAAACCAAAAAAAGATCAAAAGAGACAAAGAAGGGCATTACATAAAAGGATCAATGCAACAAGAAGAACTAACTATGCTAAATATATATGAACCCAATATAGGAGCATCTAGATACATAAAACAAGTTCTTAATGACCTACAAAGAGACTTACACACCACACAATAATAGTGGGAAACTTAAACACTCCACTGTCCATAATAGACAAATCAATGAGATAGAAAATAAACAAAGATATCAAGGACTTGAATATAGATCTGAACAAAGCAGACATAATAAACATCTACAGAATTCTCCACCCCAAAACAACAGAGTATACATTCTTCTCTGCACCACATTGCACTTACCACATAATTGGAAGTAAATCACTCCTCAGCCAATGCAAAAGAACAGAAATCATAACAAACCCTCTCTCAGACCACAGGGCAATCAAATTAGAACTCAGGATTTAGAAACTCACTCCAGGGCCGGGCGCGGTGGCTCACGCCTGTAATCCCAGCACTTTGGGAGGCCGAGGCGGGTGGATCACGAGGTCAAGAGATCGAGACCATCCTGGTCAACATGGTGAAACCCCGTCTCTACTAAAAATACAAAAAATTAGCTGGGCATGGTGGCACGTGCCTGTAATCCCAGCTACTCAGGAGGCTGAGGCAGGAGAACTGCCTGAACCCAGGAGGAAGAGGTTGCAGTGAGCCGAGATCGCGCCATTGCACTCCAGCCTGGGTAACAAGAGCGAAACTCCGTCTCAAAAAAAAAAAAAAAAAAGCTCACTCCAAACTGCACAACTATGTGGAAAGTGAACAACTTGCTCCTGAATGTTGACCGGATAAACAAAGAAATTAAGGTAGAAATAAAGATGCTCTTCAAAACCAACAAGAAAAAAGACACAATGTACCAGAATCACTGGGACACATTTAAAGCAGTGTCTAGAAGGAAATTTATAGCAATAAATGCCCAAATGAGAAGTGAGGAAAGATCTAAAATTGATACCCAATCATCAAAATTGAAAGAGCTAGAAGAGCAAGATTAAAAAAAAAAATTCAAAAGCTAGTAGAAGACAAGAAATAACTAAGATCAGAGCAGAAGTGAAGGAGATAGGGACACAAAAAAATAACCGTTCAAAAATCCATGAGCCGGTTTTTTGAAAAGATCGACAAAATAGACAGACCACTGCCAGACTGATAAAAAGAAGGGCGAGAACAATGGAAGAGATGCAATAAAAAATGATAAAGGGGCTATTACCACTGATTTCACAGAAATGCAAACTATCATCAGAGATTACGAACTCTATGCACATAAACCAGTAAATCTTGTAAAATGAATAAATACCTGGACACTTACTCCATCCCAAGACTAAACCAGGAAGAAGTCGAAACCCTGAATAGACCAATAACAAGGTCTGAAGTTGAGGCAGTAATTAATAGCCTACCAACCAAAAAAAGTTCAGGTCCAGATGGGTTCACAGCTGCATTCTACCAGATGTATGAAGTGGAGCTGGTACCATTCTTTCTGAAACTATTCCAAACAACACAAAAAGAGGGAAACCTCCCTAACTCATTTCATGAGGCCTACATCATCCTGATACCAAAACCTGACAGAGACACAATTAAAAAAGAAATCTTCAGGACAATATCCACAATTAACATAGATGCAAAAATCTTCAACAAAATACTGACAAACTGAAGGTAACAACACATCAAAAAGTTTATCCATCATGATCAAGTAGGCTTCATCCTAGGTATGCAAGCCTGGTTCAACATACACAAATCTATAAATGTAATCCATCATGTAAACAGAACCAAAGACAAAAACCACATGATTATCTCAATAGAGGTAGATAAGGCCTTCAACAAAATTCAACAGCCCTTTATGTTAAAAATTCTCAATACACCAGGTATTGATAGAATGTATCTCAAAATAAGAGCTATTTATGACAAACTCACAGCCAGTATCATATTAAATGGGCAAAAACTGGAAGCATTCCCTTTGAAAACTGGCACTAGACGTGGATTCCCTGTCTCTCCATTCCTATTCAATATAGTATAGGAAGTTTCAGCCAGAGCAATCAGGCAAGAAAAAGAAATAAAGCATATTCAATAAGGAAAAGAGGAAGTCAAATTGTCTTTCTTTGCAGACAACATGATAATATATTTAGAAGACCCCATTGTCTCAGCCGAAAATCTCCTTAAAATGGTAAGCAACTTCAGCAAAGTCTCGGGATACAAAATCAATGTGCAGGAATCACAAATATTCCAATATACCAATAACACAGAGAGAGCCAAATCATGAGTGAACTCCCATTCACAATTGCTATAAAGAGTAAAATACCTAGGAATACAACTAACAAGGATATGAAGGGCCTCTTCAAAAACAGCTATAAACCACTGCTCAAGGAAATAAGAGAGGACACAAACAGATGGAAAAACATTTCATGCTCATGGTTAGGAGGAATCAATATCCTTTAAATGGCCATATTGCCAAAAATAATTTATAGATTCAACACTATCACCATCAAGCTGCCAATGACCTTCTTCACAGAACTTGAAAAACCCACTTTGAACTTCATGTGGAACCAAAAGAGAGCCTGCATAGCCAAGACAATCCTAAGTAAAAAGAACAAAGCTAGAAGCAGCCCTCTACCTGACTTCGAACCATACTACAAGGCTACAATAATCAAAACAGCATGGTACTGGTATCAAAACAGCATGGTACTGGTACCAAAACAGAGATATAGACCAATGGAACAGAACAGAGGCCTCAAAGTAATGCCATTCATATGCAACCATCTGATCTTTGACAAACCTGACAAAAACAAGCAATGAAGAATCCCTGTTTAATAAATGGTGTTGGGGAAACTGGCTAGCTATATGCAGAAAGCTGAAACTGGACCCCTTCCTTACACCTTACACTAAAGTTAACTCCAGGTGGATTAAATATTTAGACATAAGACCTAACACCATAAAAACCCTAGAAGAAAACCTAGGCAATACCATTCAGTACATAGGCATAGGGAAGGAATTCATAACTAAAATACCAAAAGCAATGGCAACAAAAGCCAAAATAAACAAATGGAATCTAATTAAACTTAAGAGCTTCTGCACAGCAAAAGAAACAATCATCAGAGTGAACCAGCAACCAACAGAATGGGAAAAAAATTTTGCAATCTACCCATCTGACAAAGGGCTAATATCCAGAATCTACAAAGAACTAAAACACATTTACAAGAAAAACAAACAAACAAACAAACCCATTCAAAAGTGGGGGAAGGATATGAACAGACACTTTACAAAAGAAAACATTGATGACACTGAAGACATTTATGAGGCCGAAAAACATAGGCAAAATGCTCATCCATCACTGGTGATTAGAGAAATGCAAATCAAAACCAACTGAGATACCATTTCATGCCAGTTAGAATGGCAATCATTAAAAAATCAGGAGACAACAGATGCTGGAGAGGACGTGGAGAAATAGCAACACTTTTACACTGTCGGTGGGAGCATAAATTAGTTCAACCATTGTGTTAGACAGTGTGACAATTCCTCAAGGACCTAGAAATAGAAATTCCATTTGACCCAGCAATCCTGTTACTGGGTATCTAGCCAAAGGGTTATAAATCATTCTATTATAAAGACACATGCACACATACATTCACTGTGGCACTGTTTACAATAGCAAAGACTTGGAATCAGACCAAATGCCCATCAATGGTAGACTGGACAAAGAAAATGTGGCACACATTCAGCATGGAATCCTATGCAGCCATGAAAAAGGATGAGTTCATGTCCTTTGTAGGGACATGGATGAATCTGGAAACCATCATTCTCAGCAAACTGACACAAGAACAGAAAACCAAACACCACATGTTCTCACTCATAGGTGGGTGTTGAACAATGAGAACACATGAGCACAGGGAGGGGAATATCACACAATGAGGTATACGTTGTGGGTTGGGGAGCTAGGGGAGGGATAGCAGGGGGTGGGGAGGTTGGGGAAGGATAACATTGGGAGAAATGCCTGATGTAGTTGGTGGGGGGATGGAGGCAGCAAACCACCATGGCATGTCTGTACCTATGCAACAATCCTGCAAGATCTGCACATATACCCCAGAACATAAAGTACAATTTAAAAATTCCTGATTTTACTGTTTACTATGTGACTTTGGGCAAGCTTTTTTGTGCATTAGTTTTTTTTATCTGTAAAATAAGGTGTTAGTAATACCTTCTTATAGTAGTTTTCTGAGGAGTAAAGGAGTTAATGTATATAATGTGCCTAGAACTGAACCTGGTATAGAGAAAGTGACCAATATTGTTACTCTTATTTTCAATTACGAAAAAATTCCAAGAATCTAGGAATGTTAGGATAAGACCACATAGAAAATTAGTATTTCAAAAACCAGCAAAGTTTAACTAAAAAAAAAATTATAGATCCCATTCTAAGTAACAATGAAATATAAAATAGCTAACTATAAATAAAAGAATATATGTCAATTTCCTCATAGCTAAAATTATTAAAGAATGGAAATAACATTTAAATCAATGGAGAGTTGTGCCATGTTAATGAGTAAGAAGACTATAATAAAGATGTCAACTCTATCCAAAGTAATTTATAAAGGCAATGTAATAAAATCTTAAACATTTATTTAAGATTCTATAGTGTTATGATCAATCTTCCAAGTACAGAGAATAGGGAATAAGACTAGATCTATTCCTACCACATGAAGCTATCCTCCAAAGAAGTTTATCTTGGTCAATATTATTTTGGTTGAAATTAACAAATCCACTGAAACCAGATTAAGAGGCAGGTAGAGAGGGAAAGAATAGTGAATTATTACAAGAATATAGAAGTATCTTGAAAACCCAGAGAGCCAGAACTATAGTCAGAGCATGCAAGAACCAAAACCGTATTGAGAGACCTAGGTATTTTCAATAGCCATGATGAGTCTCTCCATCTCTCCTTCTCTGTGTAGAGTCTCTTTCATTCATTTATTCATTCATTCAATTAACTTTCCTGACCACCCTTTTAAGTGTCATGAAAAGTTCTCCATTTCAAGATAGTTGCCTCTGGTCTCATGGAGCTTACATTCTAGCAGATAAAGACTGGTAATAAACAAATTAAGGAAAAATAAGATATCCGATCATGATAAATGCTATGATTGATAATTACTTTAAATTGATTTTTCATCAACATTTAAATATATATATGACAGAGGATATTATAAACAATATAAAGAGATGTAATAAAATTATAGAAGATATTTACAGTACATATGTTCAACAAGAATACATAAGAAACATTTTCAAATTACTAAGAAAAAATAACACGAAATAGGTGGCCAAAAAACATGTTTAGGCAATTCACAAAAGATAAAACCCTTGAGGCAAATAAGCATGAATAGATTCTCAGCTTTGAGTTACCAAGAAAATCATAATTTAAAACAGCACGTATGTTTGCAACCATAATATTGGTTAAAAAAAAATAAAGCTGATGAGTACTTTCATATTGATACTAGTACAAATGATACTAGTACAAATGATACTAATTTTGTACAAATTTTGGAAAATCAGTTGGCAACGTGCAGCGAAATTAAAAATGCACCAATACGTAATCTAGTAGAACATAAGGTTCAGAAGATAGGTCCAAGAATGCGTGTACTAAAAAATTTAATAAACACTTTTGGTTAGCAAATAATTTAAAATAAAATACATGGGAAGAAAATCTAACATTAAAACATAATATAATCACACAGTGAAATATATACAAATAAAGAGAATTAAGTAAATCTACACAAATAAAAGTCAAGAAAAACAAATTCTTGAATTGTTGAATTAAAAACAAAACAAACACCTAGTTGCAGGATAGCAGGAATGGGGTGATTTAATTTATTTAAATTAAGAAACACAGAGAAACTATGTATTGTTTTGGGTGTATTTATATTTACATAATAGGGTAAAAATGCCAAATGACAAGTACAGAATATGTTTGCCTAAGAATGCAGTGATTCTTGAAGGAGTCCAGATGGTGTAGAACTGCAATTTAGACAGTTGGGGAGGGATGTGGGAGAACTTCCATGTGTAAAAGTCTTGGAACTAAGACTAAGACTTACAGGAGAATAGGAACATCTGTTCCATGGGCCATTAACATATCTGAACAGAAAGAAGGTGAGAACAGAGGGAAATAGGGTTGGAAAGGAAGCTATGTGGACTGATTGTAGGAGTCTTTGGCCAGGCCAAGCACTCTCACCTTACCTTACAGACAATGGGGGATCATTGACATTTTTTAGCGAGCACCGACACAGTACGAGTGATTTTAAGGAGAATGATATGCAAACTGGGTGAAAGACAGATTGAAATTTTTTTAAAGGTATTGTCATTTAAAAGCTAGTGCAGCAGCCCAGATATGAAGTAATAGAGTCCTGAATTCAAATGTTTATAATCAGAACGGAAAGGCACAGATGAATGCGTTATCGTAAGGACTTTGTGACAATACTTGGTGACTGAGAAGAAAAGGGTGTTGCTATGGACTGAATATTTATGCCCGCTTTACCGCTAAATTCATACATTGAAGTTCTTACCCCAATGTGATGGTATTTGGAGATGGGACATTTCGGAGATAATGAGGGTTAGACAAGGTCATGAGGGGTGTAATGGAAGAGACATCCCTTGTAAGAGATACCAGAGAGATCTCTCCCTGCACCTGCCCCTCTGCCTCTTAAGCAGCCGCAAAGAAAATGTTATGTGAACACACAGTTAAGTAGCAGCTACCTACAAGCTAAGAGACCTCAGAATGAAACCTACATTGCCAGAATCTTGATCTTCATAACTGTGAGAAAGCCACACAGTCTATAATATTTTGTTATGGCAGGCAGAGCTGGCTGTGACAGATGTGGTCAAAGATAAAACTCTAATTTTCAATCTGGATTCACATGAAAATGAATCTGATATATCGGAAGATAAAGAGCAATCTAGTTTTGGGAGAGACCAGTCTAAATCCACATAATTTAGGTCACCTAACTGTTCCTATGATATGCAAATTAAGTTGGTCTACTTGTCTGTAACAAAAAAAATTATTGAATATGAAATGAGAAACGGATGAGTGCATTTCTATAGGACAATCACACAATGGATTTTATTCTTGATTTAACTGTAAGAATATAATACATCATTCAGAACGCTGCTAGTGTTTGAGTATGTGTTTCTACTTATTCTTCTCTAATGATGTTGGTAATGAGACTGTCAAACACTTTTACTGCCAGGATTTACAGTATCATGTCCAAATTGCTGAGAATTTTTTATTATGACATGCCAGTGGCATATAATAAAGAGGAAACCACTTAATGACCATTCAAACCAAGAAGTTTTTTCATTGTAAACTTAAAATGATGAAACAATCCTAAGAGGTTTTTCTTAATCAGCCAGGTGTTGTTCAGATGCCCCACCAAATCTTCAAGATTATCTTTTTCTCCAACTAGGTTCATGTTATATGGGGTGGTTCTTGATGAGTAGAAGGCTACCTGATAACAGTCCATGTAAAAATTTGTCTTCTAGTATCAACATGACCAAACCTGTGCATGAGCTTCAGCAATTTCAAATTTAGAATTAGGTGTTTGGAATAAGTAACTTTCTCTTAATACCTTTCACAGATGTTTTATCAAAACTAACACCATTTTCTTCATTCAGTCTGATGAGGATATTTGTAGTGTAAGTTGAAAGAAACTTAGGTAGAATCTTTTGTTACTCAAAAAAAGGTCAAAAAACAAAAACTAGTGTTCGCACAATCAACAGGGCTGAAATAGTTTTTTTTTTTTAGAAGTTAAAAAGGAAAGAAAAACAAACAAAAAAGCCAGACCAGAGATTCCATGCTACATTTGATGGAATATGATTAAACATAATTCAATGGAAAGTCTGCTATGTAACTAGACAGCAATCCAAAACAGCCCCAGGTAACTGAAACTTTCAGTAGTTCAAGAGCACTATTAATTTAAGGGCCTCCAGAAGCTGACTCTGAGACTATGCAAATGTTTATTTGAAAGGTGATTCCAACAGCCACTGGTGAAGTGAAATAAATTCATCGGAAATGCCAGAGAGCTTGTTACAATATGGATTGCCATGTCCCACCCCCAGAGTTTCTAAGTCTGTCTTAGTTAGCTCTGAAAATATGCATTCCTAAGAAGTTCAGTGTCTTATGTTAGTTCTCCAAGAAGTGAAGGTTGGGTCACAGATTGAATGCATCTAGATTTAAGAAGGGCAGGGACCCCCCCGACTGGACAGAACAGCTAGGATAAACAATAGGAAAAGCACAGGGAAAGCAACAATAAAAGATGCATTATTAAGGTAGCAAGCACAGTAAATGACCGAAATGGGTGATGGGGGCTAGTTCTGGAAGACAGTGTACAACTCAGGACTCCCAGCAAAGGGTTGAGAAAGCTGCAGTATATTTGCCCCCACATCCATCAGTCATTGGTTAGAAGCTGCCCTTGGGTGCACATTAATTTTTAGGTTCTTCCACCCTGCTGTGCAAAGGTCCTGGATGTTTAAAGTAGGCTGGCATGGGTGAAAATGGTAAGCAAATCCCAAGGGAGGTGAATGAAACACTGACAGCACCTGCTATACTCAGTGACCAAAGACAAAGTTTCCTTAAGTTATGTCCAAGAAAAACAAAGAGGCTGGGTTAGAATATGAAAACTTGGCATGCTCTCGGTGCATGAATTAACGGATTTTTAAGCTTTTCTATTAGAAGAATTTATTTTACAAAGTAGGAATAAGTCCCAAGAAAATTTAAGAAGAGACACTATCATAAAAGTATTACGCCAATATCAAACTTCCTTAGACGCAGCAATTGCTTCATTCAATGACCCTGAAGAAAATAAGAATGTACAACAGACAAAAGAGAAAGCATAGTTTAATAGCCCCGGGACCAAATGGAGAGGCAGGGAGGTTCTGATTTCCTGTGATCCTTAGCAAGGAAGTATTAAGTAAAATAAAAGTAGCATCCTGCAGTGTCCTCTTTCAAAGAAAAGCTAATAAAGGTGATTGTAAAGTAATCTATGAAAGTATTCTCCTGGTACTTATTAAGTCCTTATATATTCTTTACATAAGCCATGAGTAGGTTTAGCATTTGCTAAAGCAGTATTTTTTGCTAAAAGCACTGTTTTCAATGTTACAAAAGTTTAGAAATTATACCCATACTGTTGCACTGTTTTTCCTTTTTAACTATTGCAATCATGTCTCAGTTCAGTTAATATAATCACCTTCTTATAGAATTTAACTTATCATTTATTAAGCATTCTGTAAACACTTTCATAAGCCTGGTATAGGGTTTAGCAATATGTGTGGCACATCGAAGAAAATACAGCCCCTGCTTTCAATAATTTACAACCTAATAAAGAAGATTTGAGGGATGTGTACAAATGTTAATATTGCTAAGTGACATCACAGAAAATAGGCTATGCAAAGTCACAGAGGGGAAAGTTTACTTCAGGTTATGGAAGATAAGATCTCGTGGCTCAGTTGGCATTTGAACAAAGCCCAAGAACACTTGCAAGATTTGGAAATGTAGAGAAGAGAACAGCATTCCACGGACATAAGACAGGAGAAAGACAAAGCAGCGAAAGAACTTGGATGATTCACAAATAGGAAAATATAGTTCAATTTGACCATTACTTGGAACATATATACAGGAAAGAAAATCAAAGGAGATTTGTAAAAGACAAGGAAAGTTCTAGAACTATACTATCTAATACGGTAGCCATTAGCCAGACATGGCTGTTGAACACTTGTAAATAAAAACACATTTCATGGGTATATACCCAAATGAATGTAAATCATTCTACCACAAAGATACACGCACGTGTATGTTTATCACAGCACTATTCACAATTTCAAAGACATGGAGCCAACCTAAATGCTCATCTACAGTAGACAAGATAAAGAAAATGTATATATACACCATGGAATACTATGCAGCTATAAAAATGAATCAAATCATGTTCTTTGAGGCAACATGAATCGAGCTGGAGCCATTATTCTAAGCAAATTAACACAGGAACAGGAAACCAAATACCACATATTCTTACCTATAAGTGGGAACTAAACCTTGAGTTACACATGGAAACAAAGAAGAGAATAATAAACACTGGAGTCCACTTAAATGTGGAGGGAGGAGGGAGGGTGAGGACTGAAAAGTTATCTATTGGATATTATGCTGATTCCTTGGGTAACGAAATTTTTTGTATACTAAACCTCCGCACAATCTACCCATGTAACAAACCTGCACATGTACCCCTTGAACCTAAAATAAAAGTTGGGAAAAAAAAGAAGTGAAATAAAAGAATCACTATGAAATGACAGTAAGTTATTCTTAACTACTTTAGGATGATAAATTTTACAACATAGATATAATGAACACATGTCCTAAAAAATGCAGTTTTTCAAGACTGTATGAAAAGATGAAATGGAAAGATTAAATGGAAAATCTGAATAGCCTTTTATCTATTTTTAAAGTTAAACTGATTGTTAAAAAACAAAGCCACAAAGAAAACTTCAGGCCTAGATGGCTTTTATGGTTAATTATACCAGTTAAGAAAGCAAGCATACAAATCCTAGGCAAAAAGAGAGGTTATAATAGTGGAGGAAACACTTCCTAACTTTCACAAAGATCTTAACAAAGTATTAACAGACAGCATTCAGCAACAATTTGGTTATTTACTACTATGTTAAAAAACTGTTAAAAATGTAAAATGAATTAAGGAATATTTTTAAAGGATCTATATATAGATATATAATTTTCAAAATAAGTGTATAGCCACCAGGTAGAATTTATCCCAGAAAATAAAAGTTATAACATAAAGTCAGAAAGACTATACTATTATATCTAGGAATATTCATTTGGTAGAAAAAATGTAAAAATAAAAATGTGAAAAAAGCCACTACTGTAAAGGCAGTATGACAGGAAGGACGCAGTTGTGTTTAGGATGGAGCACACAGCAGGCTTCTGAAATGACACAATTTGGTGTCTGTTTCTTGACTTAGTAAAGTGTGCCCAATAATAATTTATTAAGTCATACATTTAATTTGTGGATTCTCATTTTCTGTATTTAAGATTTATAACTTTTTTAAAAATGAAAACACCACTTACAACAAGATAAAATACTTAAACATATGTAAGAACTCTGCATTGAAAATTACATATATTTAGACATAAACCAGAAAATGTTTCAATGATTTAGTAGAAAACAATGTAAAATATTTCACTATTAAGTTTTATACTGACATTTTAAAATTATATTTTAAATATATTGGTTTAAATAAAATATAGTGCTTGCATTTTACTTTTTAAAAATGGCGATTACAAATTTTTTATTTTCAATTTTTTTAAGTGACCAAATTGTAATTTTTCAGGGTATGTGATGTTTTGATATCTGTATGCATTGTAAATGATTAAATCAAGCTAATTAATATAGACATCACCTCACATACTTATTTTGTGTGCATGTAGTAAGAATATTTAAAATCTCCTAATTTTTAAAAATACATTATTATTGACTATAGTCACTATGTTGTACAGTAAGTCCCCAAAACTTTTTCCTCCTGTCTAACTGAAACTCCATACCCTTTCATCAATCTCTCTCCAATTTTCACCCCACTCAAGTCTGATAGCCATCATTCTACTCTCTAATTCTATGAGTTTGACTCTTTTAGATTCCATACATAAGTAAGTTCATACAGTGTTTGTCTTTCTGGTTTACTTCACTTAGGAGAATAACCTCCAAGTTGCAGCTTGCATTGTATTCTATTGAGCAATGCTGTTCTACTGAGCAATGCTGTTCATACTTTTTTCTGTAAGCAGTTAGAGGCTTTAAGACAGAGCACAAAAGACTGACACAATTAGAAATGTGTTTCCATATGATGATCCTTGATTTGAAAGGAGGAACTAGAGGCATAAAGAAAAAAAAATGGATAGATGATTTTCTGAAGCAAGTAGAATTGGCATGCAGGGCAGCAGATCAGAAGTTACGTGTATTAGATGCAGGAAAGGGTAGAAGTCAAGCACAATGGCAAATTACTGAATATACTAATTGCAATAGATGTGCTAGTATTAACAGAAGCGGCAAAGTGGAATAGATTTAAAGATGAAAAGACGGGTTCAGCTTGGGACATAGGAGTGTTAGGTTTCCATGAGACATATCGGTAGAATAGCCAAGTAGACAGAAAAGTGTGTGAACTTGAGAGACTTCCAAAGTCCATAAGGAAGACAAAATCACAAGCAACTTTTTAAATTATATATTTTTACTCAAAGAATGGAGCCTTCTTGCTCCTCTTAGATGTGGAGGCCACAGTTCCATGTACTATCAAAAACACTTTAGCAAATTGTCAAATGTTGTCAGGCAATAGTATCTGTAAAAGGAAGTTCAAGCTGTGAAAAATCATAAAATAAGAAAAAAACTCTTTCATTCAGCAGTTATTTTTATGGAGCTCTACTAAAGATCAGGCAACGCATAGCATGCTGGAAAAATGCAGATGAATAAGGCATCACTCTAATAGCTAAGTATTCAGGCAGAGTTTTTTCTCAGGTAAAATAAAACGTTAAGTAATAATGAAGCCAGTGTGAAAATGTGTCAAATCTTTAAACTGTAGAGATTACAACCTCTAACAGAAACAATACTTGAGGCAGAATGGAGGAGACACTGAGTTTGAAAACTGCAAACTGAGTTTCCATTACATGACTGCTTTTAGTATGATACTAGACTTAACTTTTTTAGCATTCTGTATCATTAAGCTTCCATTGTTCTTAATATTGATGTCCAAGAATTGTTTCTTTCCAACAGAGACAGTCTGTTTTGTGTTTTAGGTGTTAAATCCTGTCTCAAATTTTAAAATATTATATCATTCCTATATTCAAAGACACCAACCGGAGCCTGCTTACAGCAGAGAGGACTACGTATCTCAGAACAGAAAACATCGTAACCATTTACTAGTGAGACAAATGAAAACACCACATCAAATTCTCAAAGCATTAACTGGAACCATATCATGGTTCAGATGCAATTGCATGGAGGTTGGCCGGTGGCACTCTAACAACCATAAACAAAACATTTTGATATACTTAGGGCCAGGGGAAACAAGGACATTGAAATCTTGGTGAATCATTGTCTTCTCATGAAGTCTGACCCCTATGTTAAAGGAATAGGGAACACAAACATTTTTCAAACAGAGAGATAGCAAGAAGTGTCCACAGTTTAAGAAATTGAATGGTTATAAACAGAAACTGTAACCGTGTCTGACAGAGTATGGAAGTACCGCACAGTACTAAGCTTGAGCTCTGTCATTTCCACTGACCAAGGGCAACCACACAGTTTCTCCAGATCTCAATTGGTGGTTCTGGCAAAACTCAATGTAAAATGCTTTACTCAAAAAAAGCCACAAGTCTGACAGTGTAAGTTTGATGATTTCTTACTATTGGTAAATTCTGCAGTCACGTTAACACACTTTTCTTTCAACATCAGGACAGAGAAGATAGACATGGATCCAAGATCCTTCTTTGTGGGAATCCTGACAGTATGTTCCAGGATACAGCTATGGCATTAGAGAGAGAGTTGATAGGCCATTTTTAAGCTTGTAATTAACCTTAAAAGAAGAAAATAGGATTAAATGAATATTTTAATAATAGAATAAAGGATGATACAGTGACATCAGACAAAAGAGTTCTGTCTCAGAGAAAAATTATTACTGCAATTTCCATTTTAATTTGAGCTGAACTATTATTTAGTAAAACTGTAGATTCTTAAAGACTATTAATTCAGATCTTCTAAGCTGTCAGTGAAATATCATATAACTTATTTTTTTCCTCTTCATTTCTTCAGAAGCTCTGACAGTAGAATGAGTATGGAAAAATGACTTTTTTTGTGACTTTTATTATGATTATAGAACATCAAGCCATTGATCTTATCCTCATTCCACATTTAAATGATGGCATGGTTAATGCCCCTTTCCCACTATGACATTTTTTTAAGTTTAATGTCTCTACAATTAGAAAGCCATCTTGTTACATTAAATGAAGACATTAATTTAAAAAGGGATAAAAATGTCTATATCCCATGCTCCTTAAATAACAGCTAGGAGAATGTCACACCAGAAGTAAAGGGAATTTTTAAATTTTGATATAAAAATAGCTTTTAGGGACAGGAACACTAGCTAAACTTTACTGACTTTTTACTAAATTCCAGAACAATGAAGTGCTGTACATAGACAACACCATTTATTTCTCACTCTGCCTTTTGAGACTCTAAAACAGAAATGCCAGAACTTTTCATGGCTAGAAATCTAAAGACCTAGGCAAACTCTAGTCCTCTGACCACATGCAGTTCACATTCCCACCCCACTACTTCACCCTCTCCACTCCAGGTTGCTGCTCCTCTGCCTTATGAAATTTGCTTTACTGGTTGTTATAGCACAGACCGCTATGACCCTGATGCCTCCGCAGAAGAGAGAACACAGACACAAGGAGAGATAATAAACATGTACCTTTGTGACTCACACAAAGAGAAATGTACACTTTAAATGTGTTCCTCAATCCTCCCTAACTCATTTTATGAGACCAACACTATCCTGATACCAAAACATGGCAGAGACACAACTAAAAAGAAATTTTTCAGGCAAATATCCATGATCAACACTGATGCAACATCCTCAATAAAATACTGGCAAACAGAATACAACAGCTTATCAAAAAGCTAACCCATCACCATCAAGTGAGCTTTATCCCTGGGAGGCAAGGCTGGTTCACCATCCACAAACCCATAAACCTCATCAGTCACAAACAGAACCAAAGACAAAAACCACATGATTATCTCAATAGATGCAGAGAAGGCCTTCAGCAAAATTCAGCAGCCCTTTATGCTAAAAACTGTTAATAACTAGGTATTGGTGAAATGTATCTCAAAATAACAAAAGCTATTTATGACAAACCCACAGCCAATATCATACTGAATGGGCAAAAACTGGAAGAATTCCTTTTGAAAACTGGCACTAGACAAGGATGCCCTCTCTCACCATTCCTGTTCACCATAGCACTGGAAGTTCTGGCCAGGGCAATCAGGCAAGAAAAAGAAATAAATGGTATTCAATTAGGAAAAGAGGAAGTCAAATAGTCTATTTGCAGATGACATGACTGTATATTTAGAAGACTCTATCATCTCAGCTCAAGATCTTCTTAAGCTGATAAACAACTTCAGCAAAGTCTCAGGAAAGAAAATCAATGTGCAAAAATCACAAGCATTCCTATACACCAACAATAGACAAATAACCAAATCATGAGTGAACTCCCATTCATAATTGCTACAAAGAAAATTGCTACAAAGAAAAGTACCTAGGAATATAACTAACAAGGAATGTAAATGACGTCTTCAAGGAGAACTACAAACGGCTGCTCAAGGAAACCAGAGAGGACACAAACAGATGGAAAAACATTCCATGCTCATGGTAAGGAACAATCAATATCACTTAATGGCCATACTGCCAAATGTAATTTATAGATTCAATGCTATCCCCATCAAGCTACCACTGACTTTCTTTACAGAATTGGAAAAAAACACCTTAAACTACATATGAAACCAAAAAAGAGCCCACATAGCCAAGACAATCCTAAGCAGAAACACAAAGCTGGAGGCATCATGCTACCTGATGTCAAACTACTACAAAGCTACAGTAATCAAAACAGCATGATACTGGTACCAAAACAGATATATAGACCAATGGAACTAGAAGCCTCAGAAACGATGCCACACATCTACAACTATCTGATCTTTGACAAATCTGACAAAAACAAGCAATGGGGAAAGGATTCCCTGTTTAATAAATGGTGTTGGGAAAACTGGCTAGCAGTGTGCAGAAAACGGAAACTGGATCCCTTGCTTACACCTTATACAAAAATTAAATCCAGATGGATTAAAGATTTAAAAATAAGACCTAACACAACAAAAACCGCACAAGAAAACCTAGACAATACCATTCAGGATATAGGCATAGATAACGACTTCATGACTAAAACACCAAAAGCAATGGTAGCAAAAGTCAAAATAGACAAATGGGATCTAATTAAACTTAAGAGCTTCTGCACAGCAAAAGAAACTATGAATAGAGTGACCCTGCAACTAACAGAATGGGAAAGAATTTTTGCAACCTACCCATCTGACAAAGGGCTAATATCCAGAATCTACAAACAACTTAAACAAATTTACAAGAAAAAACAACCCAATCAAAATATGGTCAAAGGATATAAATAGACACTTATCAAAAAAGACATTTATGCAGCCAACAAACATATGAAAGAAACCTCATCACTGGTCATTAGATAAATGCAAATCAAAACCACATTGAGTTACCATTTCATGCCAGTTAGAATGGTGATCATTAAAAATCTAGGAGACAACAGATGCTGGAGAAAATGAGGAGAAATAGGAAAGCTTTTACACTGTTGGTGGGAGTGTAAATTGTTCAACCATTGTGAAAAACAGTGTGGCAATTTCTCAAGGACCTAGAAAGAGAAATATCATTTGACCTAGCAATCCCTTTACTGAGTATATACTCCATGGATTCTAAAACATACTATTACAAAGACACATGCACATGTGTTTATTGCAGCAGCATTTACAATTTTACAATAGCAAACACTTGAAACCAACCCAAATGCCCATCTAAGATAGAATGGATAAAGAAAATGTAACACGTATATACACGGAATACTATGCAGCCATGAAAAAGGATGGGTTCATGTTCTTTGTGGGAACACGAATGAAGCTGGAAACCATCTTTCTCAGCAAACTGACACAAGAACAGAAAACCAACCACCACATGTTATAACTCATAAGTGGGAGTTTAGCAATGAGAACACATGGATACAGGGAGTGGAACATCACACATGGGTGCCTGTTGGGGATTAGGGGGTAGGAAAGGAAAATCAGGGGGTAGGGGATTGGATAGAGAGAGCATGAGGAGAAATACCTAATGTAGATGACAGGGTAATGGATACAGGAAACTACCATGGCATGTGTATACCTATGTAACAAACCTGCACATTCTGCCCATGTACCCCAGAACTTAAAGTATAATAAACAAATTTTAAAGATTAATTAATAAATGTGTTCCTCTTGTATTTGTTACTCTAATCTAAAAAGGAATATTTTGATGATTTTTTTCTTTACCATGGCTAATAACGGTTCTTATATATAAATAATCAGAAAATAGTAGGAATGTAGCAGAAATACTTGGCAAAAGATAGCAGGGTGAACCAAATGCTGCAGTTCATTGCAAAGTTAGTGCAGCCAAAAAGGAATAGAGGTACCTATGTAGAAGCTGAATTACAAGTATTGTTTACAAGCAATGGCAATCAAGCTGAGTTAGTTTAAGCAAAAAAGTTACTGGAGGGATGCTAAAGATTGCTGGCCAATAAAAGCACAAACTGAACAGACCGAACTTGGAAACATCAGAATCAAAAAATCTGATTTCTGGTGTTTCCTTAAAAATATGCCAATGATGGCTATTAAGTACCTGAAAAGATGCTCAACATCACTATTCACTGGGAAAGGCAACTCAAAACCACAAAGAAATATGACTTCCCACCCATTTAGATGGTGACTGTGCCCCACCAGAAAAAAAATTAATAATAATAATTGTTGGTAAGAATGTGAAGAAACTGAAATCCTTTTGTATTACCTGTGAGAATACAAAATAATGCAGCCACTGTGGAAAACAGTATGGCAGTTCCTTAAAAAAAAAAATTAAATGTAGAATTACCTTATGATCCAGCAGTTTTATTTCTGGATATATACCCCAAAGAATTAAAAGCAGCATCTTAAAGAGATATTTGTACAACAACATTTGTAGCAGCATTATTCACAATAGACAAAATGTGGAAACAACCCTAATGTTTATCAACAGATGAATAAACAAAATATATACTTAGCAATGGAATATTTTTCTGTCATAAAAAGTAATGACACATGCTACAACACTGATGAACCTAAAAGCCATTATGCTAATTGAAATAAGCTAGACAAAAAAGGATAAATGCTGCATGACTCTTATGTGGTATTTCACTTGTATGTGGTACTTAGAGTAGTTAAATTCAGAGTCAGAAAACGTAGGATAGTGGTTGCTGGAAGCTGGTGGGAACAGGGATGTATTGTTTCATGGGTAAAGAGTTTCAGTTTGGTAGGATGGAAAAGTTCTGAAGATGAATGGTGATGACTGCACAGCAAACCATATGACTGTGCCTTCTGCTACCACACTATATATCCAGAAATGGTTAAAATGGTAACGAAGTTTATGTTATATACCGCAATAATTAAAAGAAGGTTAGAACAGAGAAAAGATTACAGGATCTATTCTTTACAGGGTTATCAGTTGCTACAAGAGCAATTTCAGCAGGGAGGAAAGCCAAGTTCTGAAGACATGGGATCCAGCAAAGGATGCAGGTAAAGGGAGAACAGTAGACAACACTGTTCATAAAAGACCTTGGTTATTGCAAAGGACCCTGGACTCTGAATTAATCATTTTACTTTAAACTTTGATGCAACCATGTAAATGCATTTTCATGCAAAAAATGTAGTATTTGGAAAGCAATGTATTAGAAAGGTCATTGGACTTAGTCTTGAAGGCTTGGATATAGCCTCTATGACTCTTCAACCAGTCACAGAACCTGGAGGCTCCATCTGTTTATCTGCAAAATTAAGATAATGATAGTCATGCTGACAAAGAAAATGTAAAGATCAAATAACATAATATATACGAACCTGCTTTGTAAACTAAGAAGCGGTATAAAATATAAGGTACCCAAATTGTAAGGAACATTTTAAAAAATGGAAAGAGACTTGAAGGAGGAGGTGAAGCAACATGGCCAAATAGAGCCCTCAAGCAATCATTGCCTTGCAGGAACACCAAATCGAACAGCTATCCACAGATCCACAGGTAGGGTGGTGGGGAAGGAGGCACATTTATAAGAAACAAAAATTAAGTGTGCACAAACACAGTACCAGGTTTTAACACAAATAACAAAGAAAGAAGCTTTGAAGAAGGTAGGAAGGACACTCTTCATTGCTTATGCCACCTATCCTCCAACCCCAGGCAGGGGAGCATGAAGAGAGAATCTGTATGCTTGCAGGAGAGAGTGAATCAAGTGTGGTATACATAGTGGACTAGGCAGAATTCCACCAGTGCTCAGAGAGGGAGCATTAGATCAGCCTGGGGCCAAAGGGGAATCTTCTGCCCCATCTAGAGGAACTTAAGCCCAGGCCAGCTTCACCAGCAGCTGTCAGGTAGCCTAGAGCCCTAAATAAATTTGAGTGGTAGTCAGGTCAAAAGGACTACAGTCCTTGGTCAAGCCTGAGTACTGTGCGGTTCCGGGAGGCAGTGAGGTCGAAGTGTGGCCCACTGTAACACCAGCTGTGACATCCATGGTAGTGCCTGTGTCACCCCTCCCACAACCTCAGGAAGTGCAGCATGGAGAAAAACTCCTTTTGCTTGAAAAAAGGAAATAGAGAGGATTTTGTCTTGTAACTTGGGTGACAGCTCAGCCCCAGTACAATAAAACATCAGACAAGTTCCTGAAGCCTCTGATTCCAGGACTTTGCTTCTGAACAGTAGCTCTAGATTCATCCCTGGACCAGAGGGGAATCTACTGCTCTGGTAGGACAGACCCATTCCCAGCAGGATTCACTACCTGTTGACTGAAGTGGTCTTGGACCGTGAATAAAAATCAGTAGCACCAGACAGTAATGGTAGCAGGTCTTGGGCTGATCCAATGACTGTGCTCATCTTTCAAAAATGATGGGTACAAATAAGCACAGATGGCAAAGTTTGGAATATGCCCATTTCTTCAATGCAAAGTTCTTCAATGCCCAGACATTAACGATATGCCCAGACATTAACATTAATAGTGCCCAGACATTTACAATGCAATATGCAAAGTTTTTCAATGCCCAGACATTAGCAAACATCCACAAGCATCAAGAACATCCCAGAAAATACTGCCTCACCAAATGAACTAAATAAGGCACCAGTGACCAATCCTGGAGTGATAAAGATATATTACCTCTCAAATAAAAATAGCTGCCTTAAGGAAGCTCAATTAACTTTAAGGTAACACAAAGATTCCTATCAGAGAAATTTAACAAAGAGATTGAAATAATAAATAAAGCAGAAATTTGGAGCTAAAAAGTTAAATTGACAAACTAAAAAAATACATCAGAATCTCAGCAGACTTGATCAAGCAGAAGAAAGAATGAGTGCGTTTAAAGGCAGGATGTATAAAAATACACACAGAAGAAAAAACGTAAGAATAAAGTATACCTACAAGATTTATAAAATAGTCCCCAAAGAGCAAAACTAAAAGTTATTTGCTTAAAGAGAATGTAGATAACAATATAGGGATACATATTTTATTCAAAAAATAAGAACAGAACTTTCCAAGCCTAAATGACTATCCAAGACAAGAAGGTTGAAGAGTATCAAGAAGATTCAAACCAAGTAAGATGATATCTCAGGCACATAATAATCAAAGCCTCAAATGTTAAGGACAAAGAAAGGGTTCTAAGAGAATCAAGAGAAAATAAGCAAATAACATTTAAAGGAGCTCTGATATGTCTGGCAGTAAACTTTTCACTGGAAACCTTATTGGCTAGATTGGGAGTGAGATTACATATTCAAAGTTCCGAAGAAAAAAATATAAACGTAGAATATTGTATCCAGCAAATTATCCTCCAAACATGAAAGAAAAATAGACTTTCCCAAAGAGAAGCTGAGTATTTCCTCAGCACCAGACTTGTCTTATTTAAAAATTATGAAAGAATTTCTTTCATTTGAAAGAAAAGGCTGATAATGAACAACCAGAAATCATCTGAAGGTACACAAATTTCTGAAAGTAGTAAATACACTAATACAGAGCATGTAAGAATGTAACTGCAACGTGTAAACCACTACTAGAAGACAGATCTATCAAAATAATAACTACCTCTTTTAAAGAGATACACAGTATAAAAAAACAGAGATTTTAAAAGTTCAAAAAGCAGAAGGAATGAGTTAAACTGTAAAGTATTTTCTTTTCTTTTTGTGTTTTTCTTCTTTTCTTTATAATCAGAGTTAGGTTGTGATCTGTTTATGTTAAACTGATTTTTAAGATGTTGTTTGTAAGCCTCATAGTGAACACCAAACAAAAAGCTGTAACAGATGCACAAAATATAAAAACAAGAAATTAAAACATAATGCCAGAGAAAATCACTTTTATATAAAGGAAAACAGAAAGGAAGGGAGAAAAAGGAAAACCAACAAAATAAGAAAACATAGAACAAAATGGCAGTAGTGTGTCCATGCCTATCGACAACAACATTGAACATAAATGTACCAACTACTTCATCCAAAAGACATAGAATGACTGAATAGATTTTTTAACTGGCATAAAAATAGGTACACAGACCAATTAAACAGAATGAAGAACCTAGAAATAAATCCCTGCATTTACAGTCAAGTCATTTTTGACAAAGGCATCAAGAACTATATGCTACCTACAAGAAAGTCACTTTACTTATAAAGACACAAAGGATAAAACTAGAGGGATGGGGCTGGGCGCGGTGGCTCACGCCTGTAATCCCAGCACTTTGGGAGGCCGAGGCGGGTGGATCACGAGCTCAAGAGATCCAGACCATTCTGGTCAACATGGTGAAACCCCGTCTCTATTAAAAATACAAAAAAAAAAAAATTAGCTGGGCATGGTGGCGCGTGCCTGTAATCCCAGCTACTCAGGAGGCTGAGGCAGGAGAATTGCCTGAACCCAGGAGGCGGAGGTTGCAGCGAGCCGAGATCGCGCCATTGCACTCCAGCCTGGGTAACAAGAGTGAAACTCCATCTCAAAAAAAAAAAAAAAAAAAAAAAAAAAAAACTAAAGGGATGGAAAAAGATATTCCATTCAAATGTAAACAGAAAAGACCAAGAGTAGCTATACTTATATCAGATAAAACAGATTTAAAGACAAAAACTGTTAAAAAAAAAATACAAAGAGAGTCATTGCATAATGATAGAGGATTCAATCTAAAAAGAGGATATGACAATTGCAGCTAAATATGCAGCCAACACCAGAGTACCCAGATATGTAAAACAAATATTATTACAGGTAAAGGCCGAGATAGGCCCAATACAATAATGGTGACTTCAACACCCTACTTTTAGCATTGGGCAGATTATCTAGACATAAAATCAAAGAAGAAACAAAAAAGTTAATCTGCAATTTGAGCTAATAGACATGTAAAGAACATTTCATGCATTTGCTGCCGAATACACATTCATCTTCTCAGCACATAGAACATTTTGAAGGATAAAGTATACGTTAGGCCACAAAAAAAGTTTCAAAAACGTCAAAATAATTAAAATTATATCTTTTTTTTTACTACAATGGAATAGAACTAGAAATCATTAGCAAGAGGAGCATTTGAAATTACACAAACACATGGAAATTAAACAAATGCTTCTGATGAATCACTGGGTCAATAAAAAAATTAAGAAATATTTTTAAAAATCCTTAAAATAAATGTAGGGGAAATGCCAACATAAAAAAATATTAAATCTTTACATAAAAAAATCTGCCAATGTATCTTAAAGAAATAGAAAAGCAACAGTAAATCAAACCCAAAATTAGTAGAAGAAAATAAAGAATAAAGATTAACACAGAAAAAAATGAAATTAGGACTTCAAAAAAGCAATTCAAAGAGCAACAAAACAAGCATTGTATTTTTAAAAAAATAAAATGGACAAATCTTTTAACAGGCTAAGAAAAAAGAGAGATGACACAAATAAACAAAACAACATGACCCAGTGGAATTTAGAATGGTTGAACATATGCAAATCAATAAAGGTGATACATCATATCAACAGACTTTAGAACAAAAACTGCTTAATTATTTTCAACAGATGTCAGAAGGGCATTTGATAAAATTCAGCATCACTTCATTATAAAAACTCTCAACAAACTGGGTATAGAAGGGATATACCTCAACACAAAAAAGATCCATAAATGACAAACCAACAGGTAGAATCGCACTGAATGGGGAAAACCTTAAAGTGTTTCCTCTAAGATTTGAAACATAGCAAGAATGCCCATCTTTATCATTTTTATTCAGTATAGTACTAGAAATTCTAGCCATGTCAGTCAGACAAGAGAAAGAAAGAAAGGGTATTCTTGTTTGAAATGAAGAAGTCAAATTATACTTGTTTGCAGATATGATCTTGTATTTGGAAAAACTTGAAGATTCCACCAAAAACTATTAAAACTGAAATTTTAAAATTTGGTAAAGTTGCTCAATTCTAGATTAACATGCAACGATCAGTAGCATTTCCATATACCAACAGTGAACAATCTGAAAAAGAAATAAAAAATTCCGTTTACAATAATCAAAAATAAAATTAAGTACCTAGGAATTAACCAAAAAGGTTAAAAAAAAAACTCTGTAATAAAAATTATAAAACATTAATAAATTAAACAGAACCCAAAAAATTGGAAAGATATTTCATGTGCATGAATTGGAAGAATCATTCTTGTTATCATATTCCTGCTAAAGGAATCTACAGATTCAGTGCAATCCCTAAAAAGGAAATTCTTCACAGAAATAGAAAAAATAGTCTTAAAATTTATATAAAACCCCAGAAGACCCAGAATAGTCAAAGCAATTTTTAGTAAAAAGAACATAACTGAAGAATCACATCTCCTATCTTCAAATTATATTACAAAGCTATAATAACTAAACCAGCATGATAATGTTATAAAAATAGACACATAGACCAATGAAAAGGAATAAAAGACCCATAAATACATAAATTTAAAGTCAACTCATTTTTGACAAAGGCACCAGGACTGTACTTGAGGAAAGGATAGTCTCTTCAATAAATGGTGCTGGGGAAACTGAATATTCACTGCAGAAGAAAGAAACTAGACCCCATCTCTTACCATACAGAAAAATAAAATCAAATAAAATGTATAAACTTAATTTTAAGACGTGACACTATGAAACTACCAGAAGAAAACATAAATGCGCCAGGACATTTGTCTGAGCGAAGATTTTTTTTACTAAAATACCAAAAAAGCACAGGCAACTAAAGCAAAAATTGACAAATGGAATTATATCAAGTGAAAAAGGTTTCACACAGCAAACAATCAACAAAGTGAAGAGACAAGCCACAAAACAGGAGAACCTACATGAAAACCACTCATCCCAAAAGGGTTTAAGAGCCAAAATATATAAGGAACTCAGACAACTCAACAACAACAAGAAAATCAAGTAATATGTTAAGAAATGACCAAAATATATGAAAACCGAGTTCCAAAAGATTACATATGAATGGCCAAGTGTTTGAAAAAAATGGTCATCATTATTAGAGAAATTCAAATCAAAACCGTACCACAGTTAAAATGGCTTTTTTCAAAAAGACAGGCAATAATGAAAGCTGAAGAAGATGTGGAGAAAGAGGAACTCTCATACACTGTTGGTGGAAATGTAAATTAGTACAACCACTATGGAAAATAATATGAGGTTCCTTTAAAAAAAATCTTAAAATAGAACTACTATGCAATCCAGCAATCCCCAAGCTGAGTAAACACAAAAAAGAGAGGAAATCAATGTATCCAATGGATATCTGTGCATCCATGTCTACTGCAGCATATTCACAACAGCCAAGACATGGAATCAACCTAAGTGTCCAGAAGCAAAAAAAAAAAAAAAAAAAAAAAAAAAAAAAAAAAAAAATTTAAATGATACTTATATACAATGGAATATAAATCATCATAAAAAGTAATGACATCCTGTCATTTGCAATAACATGGATGAAACTAGAGGGCATTATGTTAAGTGAAATAAACCAGGCACAGAGAAACAAATATTCTATGTTCTTACTCATAAGTGGAAGGTCAAAAAATTAAACTTATAGAGCTAAAGAGTAGAATGATGGTTACCAGAGACTGGGAAGTGTACAAGGGAGGGGAAATCAAGAGAGGCTGGTTAATGGGTTTTTAAAAAAAAAAAAAGTTAGATTAAAGAAATAAGATCTAGCA
Organism: Saimiri boliviensis; assembly: GCF_048565385.1. NCBI lineage: Eukaryota > Metazoa > Chordata > Mammalia > Primates > Cebidae > Saimiri > Saimiri boliviensis. Next base: position 111,141,366 of record NC_133452.1, read on the forward strand.
TTTGGTAACACAATAGGGTAACTAGAGTTAACAATAATCTAGTCTTTATTTAAAAATAACTAAGAGTAGAATTGGAATGTTCCTAACAAAAAAAGATAAATAGGATTTATAATATTTATATTTATAAATAGGATAATTCATAAATTTATAAATGTAATATTTATAAATAGGATCTATAAAAATAAGAAATTAAAAAGAAATAATACATGCCTAAGGTGCTGTATATCCCAATTATTTTAAGAAAGAAGAGAACTGAATTTTTAAAAAAATATAGATGTGTTTGGAATTGTTTTAAAGATAGAGTTAAGTTTAAATAGCTTTAGAATTTGTAGTTAAAGTATAAAATATAGCATGGTGTGGTGGCTCACACCTTCAATCCCAGTACTTTGAGAGGCTGAGGTGGGTGGATCGCTAAAGGGAAGGAGACTAGCCTGGCCAACATGGCAAAACCCCATCTCTACTAAAAATACAAAAATTATCCCAGAATAGTGGTGCTCACCTTGTAATCCTAGCTACTTGGGAGGCTGAAGCATGAGGACTTGACACTGCACTCCAGCCTGGGCAACAGAGTGAGACTCTGTCTGAATAAATAAATAAACCATAAATATTCTAACACTGTAAAAATAATTATATGCCTAACAAAAATTGGCAAGTGAGGGGAAAGGGCAGTGGGAAGGCTCCTAAACATGTAAATTTACTCATATTTAATGATCTGAAAGTAGTATTTTCTAAAAATACATATTGGAGTACTTGCTTGCACAAATTGCAGCCTGAGTTCCTCCATCCTTCCTGTACAGAAATCTGGGTGCTGGGAGGCCCTCTCTGCTCATGCTCAGGCAGGTCTGCAGGCATTTGGAGCATCCAATCACCTGGTCCAATGGCCTGAGTTGCCATACTTCCTGTGCAGACACCTTGATCCAGCCGGGCCCTCTCTACTAACAAGCCTAGGCAGATTCTCAGTCAGTCAGAGAACCTATTCACCCAGATCTGTATCCTGAGCCACTCAGCCTTTCTGTACGGTGATTGTGGTGAAGTGCAACCCTCTAAAATCCACGCCCAGACAGATCTCCAGGCATCTGGTGTCTCACTCACTTGGATGAGTTGTTTAGAATGCTTCCTAACCCCATGCACCAAACTTGAGGCTGAGGAGGTCTCCCTTCATGACTAGGCACACCTCTGGACACATGGGAACAACCAACTAGATTCTTCCTTGGCACTGGTCTTTTTGCCTGCCAATGAGAAGCCTGTAGGCAGACCTGCTTAGTCCAGCTCCACCCATCTTGGCTACCATCACCTCCCATCCCTGGAGCTGGGAGCGCAGATCACTGTGCACTCCACAGATCAACCCGTTGCCTAAGGCAAGAGATGGATTCACCCATAAAACAAACATCAATTGTATACCCTACTGTGCTGGCCAAAGCCAGCTCTTACCAATAAGCACCATCTACTGACTTGTAGGTGGAACCACATAGCACAATATAGGCTGCAGGAGCAAAGCCAAAAGACTAACCAGTATTCTCTACAGTAACACCCCCTATGGAAGAGAAAGGGTAAGGAAAAAAAGTCAGTAATGTTAAAAAGAATAAAATGACAAAAACATTCTAACAGCATGAAAATAATTACAAAAATCAGAAGTGCCAGCATCTCCAGATGAGCAGAAACAAGCATGAGAATTCTAGAACCATAAAAAAATCTGAATGTACTGACACCATCAAACTATCACACTAGCTCTCCAGCAATATTCCTATCCAAAATAAAAACTAGGAAATTACAGATAAAGAATTTAAAGTATGGGTTGCAAGGAAGCTCAACAAAATACAAAATAAAGTTAAAAATTAACACAAACAAGCTTCTAAGCTTTATCAACCGATTGGACCTACAAGAGTTTCAGAGCTTGAAGACTGAACTAACCTAGTAAGACCAAAAGAATTTTTAAATATTAACAGTCTTTGAGAAAGTGACCAACCTGGAACACAGTTAGGATGCCCACTTTTATCACTGTTCTTTCTTCCTCAAAGAACTGTAAGTCCTGGCTAGAACAATCAGAAAATAAATATATAAAGGACCCCAAATTGGAAACAAAGAAGTCAAATTATCCTTGTTTGCAGATTATATGATCTTATATTTAGAAAAATCTAAAGACTTCACCAAAAAGCTATTCGAACTGATGAAGAAATTCAGTAGTTTCAGAATACAAGATCAACATACAGAAACCAGCAGCATTTCTATATGTGAAGAGTGAACAATCTGAAAAACAAATCAAAAAAGTAATCCCATTTTAAGTAGCCTCATAGAAAGTTAAAATCCTAGGATTAACTTAACCGAAGAAGTGCAAAAATCCCTACAATGAAAATTATAAAAAATACTGACAAAATAGATTGAAAAGGACAAACACATTAAAGAAAGAGGGAAAGAAAGAAAGGAAAGAGAAATTTTAAAAAAAGATGATCATGGATTGGAAGAAACAGTATTGTTAAAATGCCTGTACTACACAAAACAATCTACAAATTCAATGCAATTACTATCAAAATCGCATTACAACTCACCAGAATGACTTTCTTTACAAAACAGAAAAAAAAATTCTAAAATGTCTATGGAACCAGAAAAGATCTAGAATAGCCACAGCTATCTTGAGCTAAAAGAACAAAATGAGTGAAATAACATTACCTAACTTCAAAATATACTACAGAGGTATTGTAACCACAACAGCATGGTGCTGGCATAAAAACGATGACATAGATCAATGGAACAGAATGGAGAAGCCCAAAACAGATTCACACACCTACAGTAAACTCTTTTTTGACAAAGGTGTAAAGAACATACACTAAAGAAAAGATAGTCTCAACAAATATTGCTGGAAAAACTGGTTATCCATATGCAGAAGAATAAAACTAGACCCCTATCTCTCACCATATACAAAAATCAAATCAAAATAGATTAAATACTTAAAACTAAGACCTCAAAATATGTAACTACTAAAAGAAAATATTGGAGAAATTCTCCAAAACATTGGACTGAGCAAAAAAATTTCTTCAGTAATATACCCCACAAGCATAAGCAACCAAAGCAAAAACAGACAAATAGGAAAGGATACAGTCAACAAAGTAAAGAGACAACCCACAGAATAGGAGAAAAAATCTGCAAACTATCCATCTGATAAGGGATTAATAACCAGAATATATAAGGAGCTCAATAAACTTTGTAGGAATATGTCTAATAATCCAATCAAAAAGGGGCCAAAGATTTCACTAGACATACCACAAAATAAGATATATAAATGACAAACAGGCATATGATCAATATCAATGATCATCAGAAATGCAAATCAAAACCACAATGAGATACTGTCTCACCCTAGTTAAAATGGCTTACATCCAAAAGACAGGCAATAAAAAATGCTGGTGAGGATGTGAAGAAAAGTGAACCTTGTACATAATTAGTGAGAATGTAAATTAGTACATCATTATGGAGAACAATTTGGAGGTTCCTCAAAAACTTAAAAATTATCTACCATATGATCTAGCAATCCCACTGCTGTATATAGCCAGAAGAGAGAAATTAGTATATGGAAGAGATATCTGCACGTCTATGTTTATTGTAACACTGCTCACAATACCCAAGATTTGGAAGCAACCTAAATGTTCATCAACAGATGAATAAATAAAGAAAATGTGGTATTTGTACAAAACAGAGTACCACTCAGCCATAAAAAAAACAAATGAGTTTCTGTAATTTGCAACAACATAGATAAAATTGGAAATCATTTATGTAACATGAAATAAGGCAGGCACCAGAAGACAAATATTGCATGTTTTCACTTATTTTGGGGATCTGAAAATTAAAACAGTTTAACTCATTGACATCAAGAGTAGAATGATGATTACTGGGGGCTGGGAATGATAATGAGGAATGGAGGAATTGGGGATGGTTACTGGACACAAATAAATAAAAAATCAGAAATAATGTATTAGACCCAGTGTTTGATAACAACAGAGTGACTATAATCAGAAATTTAATTGCACATTTTCAAATGACTAAAAGAATATAATTGGATTGTTTGTAATATAAAAGATAAATGCTTGAGAGGATAGATACCCCATTTTCCATGATGTCATTATCATGCATTGCATTCGTCTATCAAAACATTTCATGTAACTCAAACGTACACATCTACTATGTACCCAAAAACTTTAAAAATTTTTAAAAGAAAAAAACTATATGATGATCTCAATAGATGCAAAGAAGTATATGATACTGAACAAAATCAACAAAAGCAAGTAGTCAGAAAGTTATTCAATAAATACTGAGATTCAATAAGTGCTGACACAGCTGGCTAACCATATGCAGAATAACAAAACTGGACTCCTCCCCTTCACCATATACAAAAATTAACGCAAGACAGATCTTAAATGTAAGACCTCAGACTATACCACCCCTAGACTCCTAAAAGAAAACCTAGGAAACACCATTCTGGATATTGGCCTTGGGAAGGAATTTATGCCTAAGTCCTGTATTAATCTTTTCTCATACTGCCAAAACAAACATACACAAGACTGAGTAATTTATAAAGTAAAGAGGTTTAATTGACTCACAGCTCTACATGGCTGGGGCAGCCTCACAATCATAACTAAAGGCAAATGAGGATATCTTACATGGCAGCAGGCAAGAGAGCACGTGTAGGGGAAATGCCCTTTCTAAAACCATCAGATTTCATGACACTTATTCACTATCATGAGAAAGACAAGGGAAAAACCTGACCCCATAATTCAATTACCTCCCATTTGATACCTCCCATGACACTTAGGGATTATGGAAGCTACAATTCAAGATGAAATTTGGGTAGAGACACAACCAAACCACATCTGTCCTCAGAAGCAAATGCAACAAAAACAAATATTGACAAGTGGGACCTAACTAAACTAAAGAGCTTTTGCACAGCAAAAGAAATTATCAAGAGAGTAACCAGGCAACCTAAAGAATAGGAGAAAATACTCAGAAACTATGCATATGACAGAAGGGTAATATCCAGAATCTCTAAGGAACTTAAACAATACAACGAATACAAAAGTACATTAAAAAGTGGGCAAAAGAAATGAACAGACACTTCTCAAAAGAAAGCATACAAGCAGCCAACAAACATATAAAAAAATGATTTATGTAACTAGTCATCAGAGAAACGTAAATCAAAACCACAGTGTAGAACCATCTCATACCAGTCAGAAGAGCTATTATTTAAAAAAAAAAAAAAAAAAAGGCTAGTGAAGCTGCAAAGAAAGGGAAACACTTTTATATTGTGAGAATGTAAATTAGTTCAGCCTCTGTGGAAAGCAGTTGGGAGAGTTCTTAAAGAACTTAAAACATTACCACCATTTTACCAAGCAATCTCATTATTAGGTATATATCTGAAGAAAAATAAATCATTCTACCAAAAAGACATATATACCCATATATTGATCACAGCACTATTCCCAATACCAAAGACATAGAACCAGCCCAGGTGCCCATCAACAGTGCATAAAGAATGTGGCACATATATACCATGGAATATTATGCAACCATAAAAAAATAATAAAATTATGTTTTTGCAGAAACATGGAAGCAGCTGGAGGCCTTTATCCTAAGCAAATCAACACTGAAAAGAAAAAAAAAATACTGCATCACCTTACTTTTAAGTGGGAGCTAAATATGAGGTATTCATGGATATAAAGATAGCAACAATAGACACTTACCACAAGAGGGAGTGGGAGGAAGGAAGCTAGGGTTGAAAAACTTACTGTTGGATACTATGCTCACTACTTGGGTTACAGGTTCAATCACACTCAAAACCCCAGCATCACACAACATATCTGTATGCCTTCTGAATCTAAAATAAACGTTAACATGATTTATAAAAAGAAACCCATGAACTGTAGTTTTTTTCAAGCAAACACTATTCCAAATTCTCAACTTTTTGTTTAAATTTTTCTTATCTTTAAGGTAGTAATTTTAAGAATTTTTGTGGTATAAAAAGATTTACCTAAAGTTCAGCAATTCCTTCCAGATTACCTTAGTTTCTTTATTCTTTAAAATTAAAGTTACTTTTATATAAAAATAATTTGCAGAATAAAATTTCATCATTCTGGCTGGGATAAGGTAGTATCTCTGTGGCTTTAATTTGCACTTCCTTAATGATTAGTGATGCTGAGCATTTTTCATATATCTGTTGGACATTTGTGTATCTTCTTTGAGAAATATCTGTTTATGTCATTTGACCACTTTTTAATGAGACTTGTTTTTTTCTTGCTGATTTGAGTTCCTTGTAGATATCTGGATATAATCCATTTTCAGATGCATAATTTGCAAGTATTTCCCCCTATTCCATAGGTTGTCTGCTTACTCTGATGATTGTTTCTTTGGCTGTGCAAATATCTTTTAGTTAATTAAGTCCTATTCATTTTTGCTTTGCGTATTTGTTTTTGAGGTCTTTGTCATAAATTATTTGCCTAGGACAATGTCCTCAAGAATTTTCCCTGGGTTTTCTTTCAGAATTTTTATGGTTTCAGGACTTAGTTTTAAACCCTCTAATCCATCTTAAATTAGCCTTTGTATATGAACAGAAAAATGGATTGTTTTATTTTCTACATGTGACCATCCAGTTTTCCCAGAACCACTTATTGAATAGGTGATCCTTTCCCCAATTTATGTTTTTATATGTTTAGTTGGCTGTAAGTTTTGGCTTTATTTCATTAGTATATGTATCTACTATTATACGGTACCATGCTATTCTGTTTACTATAGCTTTGTGGTATAATTTGAAGTCTGGTAATGTGGTGTCTCCAGATTTGTTCTTTTTTGTCAGAATTGCTATGGTTATTCAGGTTCTTTTTTGGTTCCATATGTATTCTATAAATGTTTTTTTCTAATACTGTGAAGAATGACATTAATATTTTGATAGGAATTATATTGAATCTCTAGATTGCTTTGAGCAGGATGCTTATTTTCATATTGATTCTTCTAACTTATGAATGTGGAAAATTTCATCAGTGTTTTATAGTTCTTGTAGAGATCTTTCACCTCCTTGGTTAAGAATAATCCTAAGTATATTTTTTATAGCTATTGTAAAAGGGTTTGAGTTTTTTATTTGATTTTCAGTTTGGCCATTGTTGGTGTTTAGCAGTGCTACTGATTTCCATACATTGATTTTGTAACTTGAGACTTTACTAAATTCTAGAAATTCAGTAAGTCTAGAAAACTAGAACTCTTTTCAAAGAGTCTTTAGGCTTTTATAAGATTATATTATTGGCCAACAGAGATAATTTGACTTTCTCTTTTTTAATTTGAATGACCTTTCTTTCTTTCTTTTGCCTAATTGCTCTAGCAGAAACTTTCCTGTTTTTACAATAAAATTCATCAAATATTTTTAAGAGAGAAACTGAATTAATTCTCCCTTGAAAATAAGGGAAGGTATTTAACTCTCTTCCTTTTTCTTAGAGCATTTACCTTAGAAAACTATTACTTTTAAGTTTATTAAAATTAAAACTATTAATTTTAATCTTCTCTTTGGAATGTATTTAAATTCTTTTGAAGATTAAAATTGGCATTTAGTCAATTTTATGAGCCATGACATTTTTTTCTCAGGGACTGGGAGCCATCTCTGTGAAATATAACTATCAAAAAGAATAGGCCCTATTTCCCAGTTTCTGTGGGAGAGTAGGAATTAACTTCAATGGATAACTTGCCACAAGTGGCAAAACTAACTCTTGGCATAAATGTAAGAGAAGCTTATTTTTCCTTTAAATAAAGCCAATTATCTAAGACAGATGGTCATGCTAATTACTAGGTGAATTTAAAACAAACTGTGTGACAAATAATGCAATCAAGTCCTCTCAGAGATTAGTTTATCATGAGAACATATATGGAATGTATAGAATGAATTATAGTTTGGTTTGGTTATAGAATGGTTATAATTTGGTTATATATAAGGGTGACATTTCTTTCTGTCTTTATATCTTAGCAGATTGCCCGTGATATGCATCATGTGCTGGTTTAATGCTTATTCAATAAATTTTTTTTTCTATACTACCTTTATAGAGAGGTTTTCTGATATGGGAGACGATTTTGTTTTTAATTTTATTTCCCCAACATTTTTTTTTTAATCTGCTGGTAACAACCCAATGCTCAGTCTCAGATTTGACTTCTAGAGTAGAAATTTTAATAGTAAAACATAATTGTTGACCTGAATGAAATCAGCTATCTCCCCCACCCTGACCCTACGTCCCTATGCAGGAAAATGGGGTAGGGAGGAATGCAGGGTCAAGTAATGTGAATATAACTAGGAAACAGGGAGGGACAGTTCTCAAAGAAGGCAGGCTGCTCATGCCCCCACCCCCACCTCACCACTTCAAAGTACAAAAGGCAACTTTCAACAGAGTTTTCACATTTCTACATTATTCTATTTAAATTTCATTAAATTGACTAAATATATGTACATCAATTAACATTTCAGTGACACTGAATTACTGAAATTATCTGAACCATCTCCATAAATCTCTCATGTCCCTGGATACTTGGGGTGATATCCTGAAAAAAAAAAAAAAAAAAAAAAAAGACCATTTCATTTTCCTCATAAACATGGATGTTTAAAACATTTTGGTGTTACAAATGCTACTGTATTTTTCTAACCTCTTTATTTTTTGTCCTCAAAAATATTAAGCAAAATGGATACATTTCCTTCATGCTTTTAAGTCATTAGCAAAACAAAATACTCTTTGAAGAATGGAAATGTAGTTTTCCTACTTCTTTCCCTCAGCCATAAAAGACAAGCAGATGGTCTCTTATCAGCGTAAACAGCTATCAGAATGGCAATGGTGGCCAGATGTGAGAATAAACTTAGAAATGAAAGAACAGAAATAAATGAATGGATGAAAAAAGCTGAAACATCTGCTTTTGAATTAACAAAAGGAATGCCGAAGTTAAGATCTAACCATTGAAAATCTGTGTTTGGCAAATAGTATAAGTATATAAACTACTTAAAAGCAGTTCATAAACGTATTGTATTCCCAGGTATTTCATACTGACCCAATTGTCTCAGAAACAAAACACTTTATTGGATGAGGCAAGTCAGTAGGGAACCATTCAGCCATGTCTTTATCATGGATTCTGCGATTGACATCTCTAGGGATAACTGTCAAGTTTGGCAAAAAGTAAGTGAAGCTGTAACCAGAGAACAGAGCAAGCAGATGCTCAGGTCGCTCTCTGTGGATTGCCAAAGATGTAACCTGGGACAGGAGCAGAGCTGCAGGTCCTCCCAAAGATGCTCCCAGTTTCCCGGATCCGATGCGCCCAGGTCCTTGGCCCGTCCAGCCCCAGGAATGGGGGAAGAGGCCCTGGAGGTGCGGTAAGTGTACCGCTGGAATAAATATTGTAAAAGAGTTTTGCAGACCGCGATTTATTAGGCAGAGAGAGAAGAGAGAGCTTCTACACTGCCCTGGGAGAGGATCCAAGGGAGAAATCAGCACAGGTAGGGGGCAGTGGGATTTTAACCCAGGAGTTATTCCCACCCCATTCATGCTGCTACTTTATAAACCAATCAGGTGTTGTCTTAAACAAAGTTAAAGAACTCAGGGACCAAATCACCTTCAAGAAACAGGATCATGAAGCTTATTTAACAACTGGCTATCCTGCCCTACCCTCTCCTAGGCCCATTTATAAACATTCTATTATTGCTGGCCCTCTGGCTGCTCATCTTTAACCTTCTTGTCACATTTGTTTCTTCTACAATTAGAGCCATAAGGCCATAAATGATCCTGCAAATGCAATCTCAGGTGTCCTTGACCCATGAGTTTTATTGTGGACCTCTGGATCAACCTGCACCACTGGAATACTCCCCTCTGGAGGAAACCTCAACTGCAGGGCCCCTTCTACTGCCCAATTCAGCAGGAAGTAGCTAAAGAGCAGTAGACGTCCGTGTTCCAACAGCAGTTGGACTTTCCTGTTCAGAGCGGGGACTGAGGGACTGTGTTAGAAAAACCAAGTCCACACAAGGCATGGTTTCAAAGGCAGGAGCTTCCCAGCACCATGCCTCCATCCACATCGTCAACCAGAAACCTAGAGTTCTTCGACTTTCCCGCTAGTGGGCTAGGTAGAAATTCCAGGTGAGATCCATTGTTTAAAAGGTCCACAAAAAGCTCTGGGAGGAGGGGGCTCTAGTTGCTGACCGAGCAGCCAATCCAGTATCAGAGTTAAAAATCAGTCACTCCAGCAGAAGTTTGGAAGAACTCCTCTCACTGAACATGAATGGGGTGGGAATAACTCTCAGGTTAAAATCCTACTGCCCTTACCTGGGTGGATTTCTCCCTTGAATCCTCTCCCATGGCAGGGTAGAAGCTCTCTCTTCTTCTCTCTTCTTCTGTCTCTGCCTAATAAACTGCTCTCTCCAAAACTATTTGGGTCCACGACATTCTTTCGAATGACAAGCTCACCGCACCTCCAGGGGCCCTTCTCCCATTCCTGGGGCAAGAGAGACCAAGGACCTGGGCACAGTGGATCAGGGAAACTAGGAGCACCTTTGGGACACCCCTGCAGCTCCGCTCCCATCCCGCGGTTACAGCTTTGGCAATTGCTGGGGAGGAAGCTGAGCCCCTGCATTCTGTCCTCAGTTACATCTTTGGTGATCAATGCGGAGGGAGCTGAGCCCCTGCTTCCCGAACCCGGGTTACATCTAAACTACAAAAGGAGTAAGACTTGTAAAACATTATTCTCTCAAACTCAAAAGTAGAGATAAAATATGAAAAAGTATAGGAGAAGAAAAAACATTCAGATAGTTATATTTTGGCAGTCTTTACACAGGTAATAGTATATTACTAATACTGATTGTGCTTTCACTTCAACTTCGTATTTCTGGGAAAGTAAAATTAAGACAAGTAAAATCTCATTATTACATCACTGCATAAACATTAATACAATGTTTATTGTATTAACACTGAGAAATTCTCCCCCATACATACAAATCAGGAGTTAAGTCAATGAAAGTTAAATTTTAATTTAAATATTAAAATTATAAAAATTGCCAGCCATATAGCTTTATTAAGACCAACAACAGGGTCATGTGATTTAAGTCTCAATCTTGTGGGCCCTACCAGAGGTGTTACTGTGTATGAGTTAATACCCTTACTGTAATAGTCCATTTTCATGCTGCTGATAGAGACATACCTGAGACTAGGCAACTTACAAAAGAAAGCAGTGTAATGGACTTACAGTTCCATGTGGCTGGGGAAGCCTCACAATCATGGTGGAAGGCAAGGAGTAGCAAGTCACGTTTTATATGGATGGCAGCAGGCAAAGAGAGAGCTTGTATAGGGAAACCTCACTTTTACAATCATCAGATCTCGTGAGACCTATTCACCATCACAATAAGAGCATGGGTGAAAAACCACCACCATGATTCAATTATCATTTACCAGGTCTCTCCCACAACACATGGAAATTATGGAAGCTACAAAAGGAGATTTGGGTGGGGACACACAGCTAAACCATATCACCTATGTTAGAGCTCACTGTCTGGGTTTGGAGCCCATCTCTGATGTTACTGTCACTTAATCTCTGAGTACCTCACTTTCCTCATTTGGTAAACAGAGGTGATGATAACGAAGAACTTATCTCATATCTTTGTTGTAAAAATTAAACAACATATAAATTATTTATAACAGTGTTTGACACATAGAACATGATATAAAATGTATTTTCTCATCACTGCAGTTTCTGAAATCTGCAATTAATGTTAGCAGATAGAACACATAGTACCTGTTTTTATTACCTACTGGTATCAGACATGTGTCACTTTGCTTTATTTGCAAACAACCATGCCAATTGTTCTCCCACAGAGCAGTGTCACACCTGCCAGCAGCCCATCTATCTTACCAGCCTGCTTCATTTGTTAGGCCTGGGGTCTATCTGTGTTGCTTCTGATAGCAGTTAGCAGCTTCTTTAAATATTATACAGCTACACATGAATGAATACATAAATATGTTACAATGGCATAACAATGTGAGTAAACCTAGTAAAATTAAATAATTATACATATCAAATAAAGTCACTGCTGCCAAAATGAACTACTTACACCAAAAATAAAAGGAGAAAATGTGCAGCAGAAATTCTTATAGAAATTACATTATTCAGCATTAAAATTCCTTTTAAAAATGTAAACTATGTATAAAATGTTAACATTTTCTATGGCTTTATCTATTAGACACTGACTACTTAGATTTGAAGAAGGGTTATGAGTTATTTTTGTTGTTGTTTTGGTCAGTGTTTTCTTCTATTTTCAGTAAAGGTCTATGTCCTTAAAACTTTTGAGTAAGAAATCATCAGAATGCAATAATGTAAGAACACATTGGATAACAGCAACCTTGTTCCTTTCACAAACAAACAGAAAAAGTGAGTTCATATAAACACACCCAATAAATCTCAGGAATGAGACTGTTCACTGCCATATCTTCATTGCCTAGGACAGTGCCTAGCACAAAGCAGCCCATTTAATAGTTGTCTAAATCATTATTTACCTCTAAAGCTATTCCAGATTTTGTGTGAAGTGTCAAAAGTCTGAAAAGTGGAGCTCAACTAACAGAGGAGCCACCCGAGTAGGAGTATTTGGAAATATGATGAAGGGTTGGCTTGTTCAGCTAATAACTATGGGTGCTATGAACAGTCTGTAGGTGGAATCCCTTGTAGAAAGGCTAAACTGTCTACACTGTGGAGGGAGGTGAGGACAACTATTACAGGACCATCCAGCATGATAAAGAATTTTTCCTCGATATATAAACAGCAGTCCATTGAGAATCATGGAAAATCAAACCGGGGTGTGGGTGGGGTTAAAAAACAAAAAGTAGTGAATCAGATCAAGAGTATCAGAAAGGTAGGGAGCAGGACATAAATATCTTGTAGTGATAAGAAGGTCTCCAGTATTAGAAGAGAGGAAACTGTTTATAAAACTCAGCTGGCTCAGACAGAGCAGCTTACCAGTATTAAAAAATGCCCAAACAATTTAAAAAGGAGTGAAGTCATGTCCTTTGCAGCAATGTGGAGCTGGAGGCCATAATCCTAAGTGAATTAACACAGGAACAGAAAACCAAATACCATGTATTCTCACTTATAAGGGGAAGCTAAACATTAAACACACATGAACATAAACATGGGAAAAATAGACCCTATGAGCCACTAGAGGTGGGAAGAGAGGCAGGCCTGGGTTGAAAAAACTACCTAGCGGGTACTGTGCTTACTACCTGGGTACAATATACCCATGTAACAAGCCTGCCCATGTGCCCCTTGTATCTAAAATCAAAGTTGAAATTTTTTTAAAGATAAAAATAATGAAAACTAAGTCAGAGATATTGTGCAAGTCACAAAAGTAACAGCAAATATGTACTTTTTATAGTAAAACACATATAAAGTTATAAAGTAGGATGCAAATACTCCTTTAAGAAATTTGAAGCAATTCCATGTGTGTGGCATACAGGTGGTACATGTTCCAGAGATCCCTTTTCACATTCCCACATACCCCTCACCAGCCTCCCCTCACCATTTGTGGATAGTACCTCAGCGGAAACTACCTCAGGCCCCGAGCAGTGAGCAGTTCATCAGAAATGACTAGGAGTGCTAAGGAAGAAACATCATGGCAGGAGTACCAGGATGGGGAACAAAAACCAAAGGCATCTAGGAAAGTCAAGATGTTTAGGCAGTCCACCAAAGGCAAGCTTCAAAGCACAATGCATACCAAGTACACAAGGCGACAATATTGAAACCCTTTTTGCTTATTAAATATTTACTAAGTATTTCTGTTCATCAAGCATTGTGCTAAGCCCTAGGAATGGAGATGAACAAGAGATTAGGCCTAGCCCTCATGATGTTTACAGTCTGTCAGGAGAAGTAGACATTAAACAAATAAACCATAATTGAAACTCACAAGGTGCCTACAGAAAGAATAGCAAGGGGATCGATGATTTTAGATTGAAGTGTGAAGGAGGACTTCTCTAAAGAAGTTTTATCTTTCAGAGTTCTGAAAGATGAATAGGAATTAGGTAGTCTCCGCAGAAATGCATTCAGGTAGAGAGCCGTCTGTACCAGGGCCCATGGTAGGACAGAATCTGGCACATTCCTGGAGCTGTAATGAGTGCTATCTTGGTACACTGAGGAGACAGACATGAGATAAGGTTACCCTGGCTACAATATAGAGAAGAGTTACAAGAAAATAAAACTACTGAAATAGTCCAGGTAAGAAATGACGGTGGCTTGGTCAGAAGTGACAGGTACAAAAAAGAAATATGGATAGATACAAAGTATAAAATGGAAGGAATTGGCAATAGATTGGATGTAGGGAGTGAGGAAGAAGTGTCAGGGATGACTCACTGGCATGAGCAACTGCAAGGCTGCCAGAGGCTGGCATGCTCCTAATTGGGCAGAGTCGGGGAGGAAGAGTTTCAAAAGAGGATAATTAAAAATTCTTTTGGATGTGTTCTTCACAGTGCCCTAGGGCCTTCCTAAGAGAGGAACTCAGTAGTGAACTCTGATTCAGGGTGTAAATTTGGGAGTTGTGGTACATACAGAGAGTATGTAAAGATGTAGTACTGAATAGGATTATCTAGGAAAAGTTTGTTTTCCTAAAGTTTCTTTTGTTTATGGAGAACACACTATTAAATTTTCTAGAATCAAAGCAAATATGATCCCATGAGAGAACAATTTCTAGTATTTTTTTCATTTTGTTTTACTCAGTAATCAATTTTCTGGTATATATTCTAATAGATCAAAATTAAAAGTTAAAAAAAGTCTTTGTATTATGGCTTCATGTACTTCACATGTAAATCAAACATTCTGAGTATGCAGCAGTATTTGGTTTTTGTTCATGTGCTTTCCATACTATTCATGAGTTCAGACAAATGGTAACATATTTAGCAGTATGTTCATATGGCAAATATTTCCAACTTAGTTACACGTTTAGATTTCATGATTTCAATCCTGCTGTCCCCATCATCACCTACACATGAAACCTAAACCCTAGGCTGCATAATCTTCCAACCCCACTCTTGCCACGCCCACCTACCAAGACATGGTTTAGGCAGCAAGTGCTTTTACTGTTTTCTATCTCTATGCCTTTGCCCACACGTTTTCTGTACCAAGGTGATGCATTCCTCTCCTTTTCCCCAAATGTCCACATTTAGAACACTCTTCTGCTCTTCCTAGAAGTCTCCATGATCCCTTATGAGGCACTCCTTCCTTTTTGCTCACTTCTTGGTCTTCCAATTTACTCCTTAAAATCAGGGACTATGTCAAATTCACCTGAGTCTGTAACTACTGACATAAAGCCTGCCACATTATTAGTCAGTTTTTGCACTTCTATAAATACCCCAAACTGGGCAATTTATAAACAAAAGAGGTTGCCCATGGCTTGGGAAGCCTCAGGAAAATTATAATCATGCGGGAAATCAAAGGGGAAGCAGGTGCCTTGATCACATAGCAGTAGGAGGGAGAAGAGCGAGGAGTGAAGTGGAAAGAACCCCTTATAAAATCATTAAACTCACTCACTATCACAAGAACAGCATGGGGGAACTGCCCACGTGATCCAATCACCTCCCACTGGGTTCCTCCCTCAACAGGTGGGATTACTGAAATAACAATTCAGGATAAGATTTGAGTGGAAACACAGAGCCACCACCTATCATTTCACCCCTGGCGCCTCCCAAATCTCACACCTTTTTTACATTTCAAAACCAATCATGCCTTCCCAACAGATTCCCAAAGTCTTAAGTCATTTCAGCATTAATTCTAAAGTCCACAGTTCAAAGTCTGATCTGAGAAAAGGCAAATCCCTTCTATCTATGTAAAACATCAAACACAAATTAGTTTCTTCCAAGATACAATGTGGGTACATGCAATGGGTAAATACACCCATTCCAAATGAGAGAAATTGGCCCAAACAAAGAGGCCACAGGCCCCATGCAAGTTTGAATCTAGTCAGGCAGTCAATAAATCTTAAAGCTCCAAAATGATCTCCTTTGTCTCCATGTCACACCTAGGGCATGCTGATGCAAGATGTGGGCTTCCATGGCCTTGGGAACCTCATTCACAGGCTGGCATTGAATGTCTATTGCTTTTCCAGGCACATGGTGCAAGCTGTCAGTGGATCTACCATTCTGGGGTCTAGAGAATGGCAGTCCTCTTCTGACAGCTCCTCTAGGCAGTGCCCCAGAGGGGACTCTGTGTGGGGTCCCCAACCCCACATTTCCCTTCCACACTGCCTTAACAAAGGTTCTCCATGAGGGATCCACCACTTCGACAAACTTTTGCCTGGACATCTAGGCATTTCCATACAAACCCTTAAATCTAGGTAGAGGTTCTCAAACCTCAATTTTTGACTTCTGTGCACCCACAAGCCCAACATCACCTGGAAGCCATCAAGACTTGGGGCTTGCACCTTCCGAATCAATGGTGTCAGCTGTACTTTAGCCCCGTTTAGCCACAACTGGACCTGAAGAAGCTGGGATGCAGGATGCCATGTTCTGAGGCTGCACATAGCAGCAGGGCCCTGAGCCCAACCCACAGAATCAATTTTTCTTCCTAAGCCTCTGGGCTTGGTGATGGGCCACCAAGATCTGACATGCCCTGGACACATTTTCCCCATTGTCTTGGTGATTAACATTTGGCTTCTTATTAACTATGCAAATTTTTGTAGCAGGCTTGAATTTCTCCCCAGAAAATTGGTTTTTCTTTTCTATCACACTGTAAGGCTGCAAATTTTCAAAACTTTTATGCTCTGCTTCCCTTTTAAATCTAAGTTTCAGATTGTCTCTCTCAAGTTCAAAGTTTCACTGATCTCTAGGGCAGGGGCAAAATGCCACCAGTCTCTTAGCTAAAACATAGCAAAAGTGACCTTTGCTCCAGTTCCCAACAAGTTCTTCATCTCCATCTAAGACCACCTCAGCCTGGGCTTTGTAATCCATATCTCTATCAGCATTTTGGTCACGTCATTCAACAAGTCTCTAAGAAGTTCAAACTTTCCCACATTTCCAGTTTATTTCTGAGCTCCCATAATTGTTCCAACCTCTGCCTGTTATCCGGTTCCAAAGTTGCTTCTACATCTTCAGGTATCTTTATAGCAGCACCCCACTCTCTGTGGTACCAATTTACTGTATGGTCTGTTTTTGCACTGCTATAAAGAAATATCCACGACTGGATAATTTATAAACAAAGGAACTTGAATTGACTCACCATTCCACATGTCTTGGGAGGCATCAGGAATCTTACAATGGCAGAAGGCAAAGGGAAAGCAGGCACCTTCTTCACAAGGTGTCAGGAAGGAGAAAAATGAGGAGTGAAAGGGGAAGAGCCCCTTATAAAACAATCAGATCTCTTGAGAACTCACTATCATGAGAATAGCATAGGGGGAAACTGCCCCCATGATCCAGTCTCCTCCCACTGGGTTGTTCCCTTGACGTGTGGTGATTGTGGGGATTACAATTACAGGTGAGATGTGCATGGGGATGCAGAGCCAAACAGGAAGAAATACAAATGTCTTTCGAATTGAATTATACTAACCAATCCTAATGTAGTGCATAATATAGTAAAATTGGCTGTTTTCTTAAGAATTAAAAAAACTACCTCACACACTCTGAATCATGGGGAAAAATTTAACTACTGTACCCCTGAAAATACAGTTACTCAATTTTTAAGACACTGATGCTATTGGGCTTAGAAAAGACAGGTTGTCCACTACCCAGGGATGAGTCCCTGTTTCAGTTCCAACCACTCAGTGAGACCCAAGTAACCTGTAGACTTTTGATAATGCTACTCATGGTACTATTTAAATAAAGCAAAAGATGGTACATCTTTGCCACATCCTTCAGAGAGGACAAACACTGTGTCCTCATATGGCAGAAGAGCATAAGAGCAAAAGGGCCTCTGCTACTTATCTCTGGCCCTTTCAAAGGTCACACATCTTAATACCATCACACTGGCATTTACATTTCAAAAAAATTTTGGGAGACATTTAGACCATAGAATATACTTATGCCATAAAATTTAGATTTGGAAGAAATGACTGTATAACTCAAAAAGGACTGTAGAGTCTTACAAAGTATGTATTGTTGTGTACATCTATATAGCTCACATTTATGTAACACTGTGCAGCCTCAGAACATGGCATCCTGCATTCCAGCTGCTCAGGCCAACTCATGGTTAAAAGGGGCCAAGGTACAGATCAGACCACTGCTTCACAGGGTGAAAAAAATTTATTAAGAAGTTTACGCTTTTTAATAACAAAGACATGAAATCAACCTAAATACCCATCAACAGTAGACTGGATATAAAAAAAAAAAAGTGGTACATATTCACCATGGAATACTATGCAGCCATAAAAAAACAATGAGATCATGTCCTTTACAGCAACATTAATGGAAGTGGATGCCATCATCCTAAGCAAACTAACATAGGAACTACCACAGAAATGACAGAAAACCAAATTTCCCATGTTTTCACTTATAACTGGGAGCTAAACAATAAGAACTAATACTAAGAGGGACTACTAGAAGGAACTCACCAGACACTGGGGCATACTTGAGTGTGGAGTATAGGAACAGGGAGTAGATTTTTTAAAATATCTATTGGGCACTATGCTTATTATCTAAGTGATCAAATTATCTGTACACAAAACCCCTGTGACATGCAGTTTATCTATATACTAAACCTGCACATGTAACTCTAAACCTAAAATAAGTTAAAAAACAAAGTTTACACTTTTAAAGTGCTCAATGCTTTAATATAGAATTTTGTATAGCACAAAATGGCTTTTTCAGAATTTAGAAGTATGCATTACAAAATCACTAATCCTGATCACTCAAAGATATTTTCTCGCTATATCTGTCTTATTCTGTTAATTTCATACAACAGTATTCAGGCTTAATAGGGTTTTCCATGGAAAATGAGAGATTGATAAGAAATATTTCTTGATGTCAGTACTGCACTGGAGGTCTGGCCTTCCTTGAGTCAGTTAACTTCCTACTCTACCAATTTCTTCATCTGTTTAATGAAAATAATTATTGTGTCATAAAGTCCCATTGTGTGGGTTCAGTGAGAAGATATTCAGTTGACGTTCAGTAGATGATCATGGAATAAAATCATCATTCTTGATCACCTGTATATGGTTAAGAACATGAAGTCTGGGGTCAAACCACTTGCTATGTGACCACAGCTTCATCAGCTACATAATTTGCAGGGCATAGTGCAAAATGAATATACAAATCTTCTTGTTCAAAATTTTAAAATTTCAAGAAAATGACAGTGAGCATTAAACCAAATGATGTGTCCCTCAGAGGTCCTTAAAGTTGCACAGGTCACTGGTGCATGAAGCATGTCCTGACTTCAGTTTTCTGCCCTGTGGATAATTATAGTATTTGCCTTATAGGGTGGGCATGGTTATTAAATAAGGCAATATATGTAAACCATTAGAATAGTGTCTGGCACATAGTAAGTATTATGTAAGCATGAACTATAGATGTACACAACAATTCATACTCCTTAAGACTCTACAGTCCTTTTTGAATTATGAAGAATCATTTCTTCCAAATCTAAGTTTTGTGGCATAAGTATATTCTATGGTCTAAACATCCCCCAAAATTCAAGTTTTGAAACTTTATCACCAATGTGATGGTATTAAGAGGCGCGAGATTTGAAAGGGCCAGAGATAAGTAACATAGGCCCTTGTGCTCTTCTGCTCTTTTGCCATGTGAGAACACAGTGTTTGTCCTTTCTGAAGGATGCAGCAATACGGCACCATTTTGGACACTGAACCTATTGGCATTTGATCTTAGACTTCCAAGCCTCCAGAAAAGGAGAAATAAATTTGTTTTCACAAATTACCCAGCCTCATGTATTGTTATAGCAAGACATGGACTAGAAGAGTGTAAATAAAAAGAATGCACAAGAAGTCTTCATGTTTTGCATATATTTACCTTTCATTGAAATCTTCTGCTAGTACAATTAAACACCCTTCCATTTCCATGTCATTCCCTCTTGAGATAAACCAAAGGAAGAAAAATGTATAAACATAGGATCTGTATTTCAGCTTCTTCTGGAACTTACAGAGATAATGACTTTCCCTAAAATACACTAGTCAAACCTTGGTCTTCAAAATAGTTATGTACTATAATCTATGAAGAAAAGATCTTCAAGAAATGGATAATGGAAATCAACCCAGACCCAACTAAAAGAAATCTTCCTGTGTATGTCAAAGTAGGAGAAGAGAAATCAAAAGGAGCAAAAATCTGCAGTATTGTAACATAACCCCTAAGGCCAATTTTGTGCCACCTGGACTGCCCTCCTTCACTTTGTGGAATTACAAGTACTGAAACTCAGAAAAAAATATATATATATACACTAGAATTCATTATGCCTAAGTTGACTTTTTAAAAATATCTTCTGTATGGATTTAACATTTAATTACATTGGGGAAATGACTGAAAAAAAAAAAAAAGACTGAAACAGAAAAGCCAGTTTGCTTTAAAAAAAAAATGTGATTAGAGTTATTACTGAAAGTCCTCAATTTCTTTAGAAGCAGAAAATTCTTTTAACTATTCTATCAACGGGTTTTTGAAAAGTAACAGCATCTCTTGCAGATTTTGTATGATAAATAATGTAGACAATTCCACTTTTCCAAACATTTTCTTCATATCCTGAAAAGAAAAATAATGCCACAAACAGTAGCAATCATCATTATTATAGTAATAGTGATTTTCTCTCAAGAAGCTTAAAATACTTGTTAAATATTATTTTGTAATTTTTTTAAAGGCAAATGGAATATTGGACTAGTAGAATTACTATCATTATTTGGATAATATAACAGCACAAATCTGAATTTTAAAATAGTTGAGAAAAATCGAACATCTAAGAAACTTCGTTTTCTCGATAAAAATGGTTGATGGTGTTTTTATAGCTCATAATGTAGGTTACACCAGCAGAAGCTTAAGACAACATAACAGGTGTTCAAATGGGTGACGTCACATTACTCAATGTTTGTGACTCACAAATGGAACAGCTGTTTCCATATTAGTATCCATGATTAGCCTCATATAAGTTCTCATGTAAATTACATTTTTTTAAAAATAAACACTTAGATAATAGAGCAACCTTATAGTCTGTTCTTAGTACATTACTGTGGATTTTCTTTTAACAAAAAGCTTTATTTTTTAAACCAAGTGGTAGGTACACAGCAATTAGTTGTGTAATTCTCTAATTCTCACACTTGAGTACATATCCTGCAGACTCAATAAAGCGACCAGGTAACAATTTCATGATAGATTCAAAATCTCACATATCAATATGTAACTTCAATGTAAATGATATAAATACCCCTCATAGAAGGCACCAAGTGGCAATTTGGATAAAAAAAGCAAGATCCATCCATCTGCCATCTTCAAGAGACCCATCTCACACATAATTACATTTATAGGCTCAAAGAAAAGGGTTGGAGAAAGATCTGTCACATAAACTAAAAAGAAAAAAAGAATTGGGTGGCTATTCTATAAGATAAAATAGACATGAAACCAACAGCAGTAAAGAAGGACAAAGAAGGGCATTACATAATGATAAAGGGTTCAATTCAATAAGAAGACTAAACTATCCTAAATATATACATGCTCAACATTAGAACACATAGATTCATAAAACAAGTACTTCTAGACCTATGAAAAGATTTTGAATGCCACCCAATAGTAGTAGGAGACTTCAATACTACCTCTGAGAACATTCAAATGATCATCATGGCAGAAAATTGATAAAGAAATTCTAGACTTAAATGCAACACTTGAAAAATTAGACTTAATACACACGTACAGAATACTCCACCCATCAACCACAGAATGTACTTTTCTCATATGCACATGGAATATACCCCCAAAACTGATCACATGCTTGGCCATAAAGCAAGTCTCAATAAATTTTAAAAAGTCAAACCATACCAAGCATACTTTCAGACCCTGGTTGAATATAAATAGAAATCAATACTAGAAGATCTCTCAAACCACGCAATTATAAGGAAATTAAACAACTTGCTTATCAGTAATTTTTGAGTAAGCAATGAAATTAGGCCTGAATCAAAAATTCCTTGAAATAAATGAAAATAGAGGCCTAACATACCAAAATCTGAGATACAGCAAAAGCAATGTTAAGAGGTAAGTTTATAGCACTAAATATCTACCTTAAAAAGTTAGGGAGATCTCAAATTAATGCACTAACATTGCACCTAGAGGAACCAGATGAACAAGAACAACCAACCAAAGCTAGTGCAAGAAATAAAATAACTAAAGTCAAAGTGGAGCTGAAAGAAACTGAAACTCAAAAATTCATACAAATAATCAATGAAACCAACTGTTGGTTTTTTTGAAATGATAAACAAGCATAATCAGAAACAACAAAGGTGGCATTACAATGGATCCCACAAAAATACAAAAGATCTTCCGAGATTTTGATGAAGACCTCAATGCACACAACCTCTCAAGACTGAGTCAGAAAAAAAGAAATGAAGCCCTGACCAGACCTCAGTATCAAGTTACAAAATTGAATCAATTAAAAAAAAAGCTACCAACTAAAAAAGCCCTGGAACAGATAGAGTCCCAGCCAAATTCTACTAGATATTCAAAGAAAAGCTAGTACCAATTCTACTGAAACTATTTCCAACAATTGAAGAAGGATTCCTAACTTATTCCATGAAGCCAGCATCACCATGACACCAAAATTGACAAAGACAGAACAAAAAAATAAAATAAAATGACAGGCCAATACCACTGATGAACACTGACACAAAAGTCTTCAACAAAATATCAGCAGACTGAATCTAGCAGCACACAAAACCTTAATTTACTATGAGCAAGTAGACTTTATTCCTGGGACACAAGGTTGCTTCAACTTATGTGTCAATAAATGTGATCCAACACATAAACAAAATTTAAAACAAAAACCATATGATCCATCTCAATAGACACAGAAAAATACAATACAATTTAACATCCCTTCATGTTGGAAAAACTCAAGAAACTAGGCATTGAAGGAACATATCTCATAATAATGAGCCATCTATGACAAACCCACAGCCAACATCATACTAAAGAGGCAAAAGCTTGAGAGCTGGAACAAGACGATACCCACTCTTCTCCACTTCTATTCAGCATAGTACTGGAAGTACTAACCAGAGCAATCGGTCAAGAGAAAGAAATAAAAGCATCTAAATAGTAAAAGAGTAAGTCATAGTATCTCTCCATCAATTACACCAGGGCCTGTTGGGGGCTGGAGGTATGGGAAGAAAACAGGTCAGTAGGTACAGCCAACCACCAAGGCACGCATATATCTATGTAACAAACCTGCACATTCTGCACATGTATCATGGAATTTAAAGTAAAATTAAATTAAATTAAAAACTATGCTATAAGCCAACAGTAACCAAAACAGCATGATACTAATACAAAAATAGACACATAGACTAATGGGACAGAATAGAGAACCCAGAAATAAACCCACACACCCACAGCCATCTGGTCTTGAATAAAGTCAACAAAAATAAGCAATGAGGAAAGGATTCCCTATTCAATAAATAGTGCTGGGATAGATGGCTATCATATGCAGATTTAAACTGATCCCCTTTCTCTCACCATAGATAGAAATTAACTTAAGATAGATTAAAGATTTAAAAGTAACACCTCAAACTGTAAGACTTTTAGAAAAAATAAAACCTAGGAAACACCATTTTGGACATTGACCTTAGGAAAGAATTTAGATGATGATGTCAAAAGCAGGTATAACAAAAGCAAAATTTGACAAGTGAGATCCAATTAAACTAAAGAGTTTCTGCATAGCAAAATAAACTATCAACAGAGTAAACAGACAACCTACAGAAAAGGAGAAAATATTCTAAAAAGTGCACATTCGAGGTCTCATATTCAGCATCTATAAGGAAGTTAGACAATTGAACAAGCAAAAAACAAACAACTTCATTTAAAAATTGACAAAAGAAATGAACAGGTACTTCTCAAAGGAAGACATACTTCCTTTGAGAAGGAAGGTACTTCCTTTGAGAAGACAGGTACTTCTCAAAGGAAGACATACAGGTACTTCTCAAAGGAAGACATACATAGCCAATAAACATATGAAAAATGTTCCACGTCACTATTCATTAGAGAAATGCAAATCAAACCACAATGACGTATCTTCTAACACCAGTCAGAATGGCTATTATTAAAAAGTCAAAAAAAATAACAAGTACTGGTGAGGCCATGGATGAAAGGGAATACTTAGACACAGTTAACGGGAATGTAAATGAGTTCAGCCACCATGGAAAGCAGTTTGGAGATTTCTCAAAGAAATCAGAACTAGCATTTGATCCAGCAATCCCATTACTGGGTATATATCTGAAAGAAAACAAATCATTCTACCAAAAAGACACATGAATTTACATACTCATCATAGCACTATTCACAATAGCAAAGACTTGGAATCAACCTAGGTGCCCATCAACAAAATCTACTTTTATCAATTGTCATGAAAAAAATACGTTATTATAGTCACCATGATATATAATAAATCTCTTGTACTTCCTCCTCTTAGCTGAAATTTTATACCCTCCTTTAATCAACCTCTAACCCCTGTCTCTAAAGGCTTGGTAACCACCATTCTATTCTCTACTTTTGAGTTCAACATTTTTACATTCTATGTATAAGTGAGATACTGTAGTATTCTTCTGTGCCTGGATTATTTCAATTAATGTAATGTTGAGGTTCATTCATGTTGTCACAAACAGAATACTCTTTTTATTATTTATTATTATTATTAATTATTATTATTATTATTATTTATTATTTTTATTATGTTCTGGGGTACATGTGCAGATCATACAGGATTGTTACATAGGTATACACATGCCATGGTGGTTTACTGCATCCATCCCCCATCATCTACATTAGGTATTTCTCCTAATGTTATCCCTCCCTAATCCTCCAACCCCCTGCTAGCCCTCTCCTAGCTCCCCCACTCCCAACAGGCCCTAGTGCATGATGTTCCCCTTCCTGTGTCCATGTGTTCTCATTCAACACCCACTTATGAGTGAGAACATGTGGTGTTTGGTTTTCTGTTTTTGTGTCAGTTTGCCGAAAATGATGGTTTCCAGCTTCCTCCATGTCCCTGCAAAGGACATGAACTCATCTTTTTTTATGGCTGCATAGTAGTCCATGGTGCAGATGTGCCACATTTTCTTTATCCAGTCTATTATCGATGGGCATTTGGGTTAGTTCCAAGACCATATATGTGTGCATTTGTCTTTATAATAGAATGCTTTATAATCCTTTGGGTATGTTTTTAAGGCTGAGTGGTATTGTGTATATATGCAACATTTTTAATCCATTCATCCAATGATGATTTCACAACTTTGATTTCACATCTTTGCTATTGTGAATCATATTGCAATGAATATGAGATATCATTTGACAAAATGATTTAATTTCCTTTGGGTATAAATCTAGGAAAAGGATTGCTGGATCATATGGTAGTTTTGTTTTTAATTTTTTGAGGAATCATCTTACTGCTTTCCTTAATAGCTGTATAATTGACATTCCCACCAACAATTACTACAGAGTTTGAATTCATTTTGTGCATAGAAAGCAATTATACCAACTATGTAGACTCAAATTATCACTACTTTTTGTCAATTAATATGTGTTTTATTTCTCAAATGTGTAACTTTAGCAAAAATATTTGAAAGTAAGACAGACATAATTTCACTATCAGTATAATTGATCATGTTAAAAATAAGACTCACTTTATAGAGAAAGAATAGGTCATTGGAATATATTTCTACCAGTGAGAGGTTTTGGAATAAGGCAGAATCACACACAATTCCTGTTCCCACCGCATACTCTCTGTGTGAGTGAAAACTAACTACTTTAACTTTTCAAACTCTGTTTTCTTGACTGTAAAAATTACAATAATAGCTACTTCATACGGTTGCTGTAAGGAGTCAAAAAATAATCCATATAAAGTGCTCAATATATTTGAGCTACTATAGCTCTCATCACTTATGCACTGGAATACATTTAGAAATATATTAGAACATAGTGTCTAATATAACAGGATATGAGTTGATCTAGCTTAACGTCAAAAATCGATACTGTCAGAGTGTCTGACCACTATTACCAGAACAGTCATTTTTGAATGGGCTCTAAAGAATCCACTCAGGAGTTACCTGGAGTAAATAAGGAATGGGATGGTGGTTTGTGGGGAGGAGTGATGGGCTGGGGATTTAAGAATTGGGAATAAACTGACACAAGCCACCTCTCAGGTCCATGACAACATCACAACATCATGTGGAAACACCTTTGATTCCTCACTTTGCCTCACACCCACATCCAATCTATCAGCTAATTGCCCATGCTACCTTCAAAGTTTATCTAAAATTTGGCCATGCCAGACCACCTCTAACTCCATCACTCTAGTCTACATTACCATCATTTTTTCCTGCTCTCTTGTACTCCCTGTTCTCAGCATTACAGCCACACTGATCCTGGTGAAACCTATACCTGATTTTGTCATTCCTGTAATCAAAACATTACAATGGCTTCCCGACCAATGGAGAGTAAAATCCAAAAATCTTTTCTATAAGGTCATCCACTATCTCTCAAATATCACTCCTTCCTATATTCTTCTTCAGTCCCAGCAACAGTGACCTCCTTGTTGTTTCTCGAACACATCAAACACACTTCTGCCTCATGTTCTTTGCACTCGCGATGCCTGCTATCTATACCACTCTTCTCTGTGACATCCATGTGCATGTCATGATCACATGACACATTGCCAGAGATGCCTTCCCTGGTCCTCCTGCATAAATGAGACCCTACCAGTACCACTGTCTATCTCACCCAGCTTTCTTTTTCTCAGTTCTTATCACCACCCCCAGGCAAATTTTTTTTTTTTTTTTTTTTTTGAGACAGTCTCACTTTGTCACCCAGGCTGGAGTACACCTCCCAGGTTCAGGCAATTCTCCCACCTCAGCCTCTGAGTAGCTGGGACTACAGGTGAGTACCACAACAGCCAACTAATTTTTTGCATTTTTGTGTAAACAGGGTTTCACCATGTTGGCCAAGCTGGTCTCAAACTCCTGACCTCACATGATCCATCTGCCTCAACCTCCCAAAATGCTGGGATTACAGCCATGAGCCACCGTCCCAGTTGATTAAAATGTTTTTTAAAAATTATGTCTGTACTCAACATGTACAAACTTTTTCTTGTAATTTCCTAAATACAGTATAACAACTACTTATACCACATTTACATCATATTAGTTATTATAAATAATCTAGAGTTGATAAAAAAAAGTGTACAGGAGGATATGCATAGGTTATATGCAAATACGATGTCATTTGTTATCAGGAACTTAAGCATCTACAGATTTTGGCATCTAAGGGAGATCCTGGAATCAATCCATCATAGATAGCAAGGTATAACTATAATTGACTTGAAGAACAGAGAAAGTGGTATCCTGGATGACTTAGAATCTTGGCTTGTGGGAATGAGCAAATGTTTGTGCAATTCCACTGACATTAGAAATCTGAGAAAACTGGGCCAGAGGTATATTAGTTCTCTATTGCTTCATGTCAAATTACTCCAAAATTTAGCAGTTTAAAACAATAAGTACACAGTTATCATCTCACAGATTTTCTGAGGGTCAGAAATATGGGAGCAGATTAGCTGCAAGATTTTCCCTTACAAGATTTCAACCAAACTACCAGCCAAAGCTGCAGTTATCTCAAGATTCTATTGTAACTGAAGAATCCACTTCCTAGCTCACCAACGCGATTTTTGGCAGGTCTCACTTTCCCATCAGTTACTGACTTTAGGCTTCAGTTTCTTGCAACACATGCCTCTCCACAGGACTGCTCATGACACAGCATTTGCTTCTCCACAGACAACATGTCCAAAAGAAAAAGCACAAGCAAGAGAAAATATTCAAGATGGAAACTGCAGAACATATAAACTAATATTAAAAGTGACATATGATTACCTGCATCATATTGTATTAGTCACACAGATCAACCCCAGTATAATATGTGTGGTGGGGCAGAGGCTACACAAGTGGGTGAAAACCAAGAAATAGACATCATCTGGGGCCAGCTTGAAGGCTGGTATCCACAGAGGAAATATCGTGAGTTTAGCAAAGGATGGGTTGATTTTGAAGGGCCTGTGAGATATTTAAGGGGAGATGTCAAAGAGGCAGTGGTGAAGGCCGTTCAAGCAAATGAGGACAGGCTGGGGAAGCAAAAAAAAATCCTAATTTAAGTTCTGTTAAGATTTTTAATTTAATAATGTCAACTCATTATTCCAATTTATTAACCTGAAATCTTGCCAAAAAATGAGAGTAAAGTTGATCTGTCTTCATTTTTTATACTACTAGGCATGCTCTTTCTGATGTATGACTTTTAAAAAATGTATATACTTATTAAAATTTAGGGATATCTACTTTATAACAATACTAAACTATGTAATTAAATGAACCATTAATTTATTCCACCTGCATTTTACCTCACATTATTGAATATTAAGAGTAAAATCAGGACACATAAAATCTATTTTCCATGTATTACATATTTTATTGTGAAGATTGAGATCATAAGGCAAGAACAAGCCACCATTCCCCTATCTGAACCAAGTCTTCTCTATTATCTAACATTTTAGAAGGAAAAAAGATAGCATTTCTAAATATGTCCTAGACGTAAGGTTTCCCCACCTTCTCTGGGAACTTGCTCATGGATGATATCTTCGCCTCTCACTGGACATTTGCCCTTAGCTTATAAACATGTGTATATTCATTCTTCTTAAGCAATAACCTTTCCTTAGATTTCTAAACTTTTTCTCATCAACTATAATCGTATTTGCTTCTTTTATTTCTCTGCCAAGCTTTACAAAGAATATACTCCATTAACTTCTTACATATTTTTCTCCTTTTACTAAAACCCAACATGTATTCTTATCTACTCTGCTAAAACTGCTCTGCCAAGGCCAGAAATGATCTCCCAGTCATCCAATATGTTCATTTTCTTTTCCTCCTTTTCATCTTTCTATGCAGGCTTCAACTGTGTCAGCAGTCTTCTTGTATCAAAACTCTTATTTCCGGTTCACTAGGAGTCCTTCTGCTCCCATCCCCACCCATATTCTTTATCCCCTGGCACCAAGCTAAATACATAGTCCATAGATTTCTTCTCCTTTGTCAGTCTTATCTAATGATAGACTCATGGCTTCAAGTACTCCCTCGATGTTGGCAAGTTCTACATATCTATTCACAGCTCTTATTTATCTTTCAAGGTCAGCCTCATATTTTAACTGAACTCAACATAGTTCCTCTTTCATGGGGACACCATAGGCTGAAATTTCACACCCTTAACACTTCACTTTCCCTGGTTTGCCAGCAAGTAATCAACATTCGTTCTGCCTTCATAGTAACTATCACAGCCATTCCCTCTCTCTTTACTCTTATCACCACTATCTTACTTTACTTTAGGGCCTCCTGATTTCCCATCCTCATGATCCTTTGCTGCAATCTCCAAATTGTCTCTCTGCTTCTATTTTTCTCCTTCTACATTGTTTTATACAAAGCCAGGATCTTCCAAAACATCCCTTAAAAGTCTTCAGTAACTCTCTGTTACAAAATCAAGTCTAAACTTTTTATTCTGACATTCAATTTCTTTACTTCATTAACTGACCTGTATTGAGATGCCACACTGTGCAACAACTTCATTTTTTAAAAAGCCCCAGCTGCAAGGCGCGGTGGCTCATGCCTGCAATCCAAGCACTTTGGGAGGCTGAGGTGGGCAGAAAACGAGGTCAGGAGACCAGCCTGCTCAACATGGTGAAATCCCATCTCTACTAAAAATACAAAAATTAGCCAGGTGTGGTGGCCCACACCTGTACCCAGCTACTCAGAAGGCTGAGTAGCTCAAGGAGAATCGCTTGAACCTGGGAGGCGGAATGTTGCAGTAAGCTGAGATCGTGCTACTGCACTCCAGCCTGGGTGACAGATCAAAACTCTATCTCAAAAAGGAAAAAAAAAAGTGCAGCCTTCTTGAATCAGTTTCTTCTTTTGAGGGAATTCAGTGCACTTTAAGTTTACTATCAATAATGTAGTTGTTTGGCTTCTGATTCGTAAGCAAATGTTTCATCTTAGCTGAGTTCAAATTCAAATAACACCATCCCAAAATTGTCACCAAGTTTCACTTTTTGAAGAACAAGAGATGGCTTTCAATAAAAGATCTTCCATCACATTATTTACTCTTTGTCTGTGAAAGGACTGGCTTTCTTCAGTCAAATGCAAAGCTGTGCACTCTGGCTCTCTGCAGTTGAAAGGGTAGTAATTCAACCATGTAACTAATTTGAAATGCATCCTATCTTTTCGTTTTCTAATGAAAGTAAAATCTTTTATGTTTCTTTATGTCAATTGACAAACTAAAAGTGTATGTATTTGGGTACAACATGATGTTTTCAAACATGTTTACAACATGGAATGGCATGTGATAATGTTTAAAATCTACTCTCAGCAATTTTCAAGAGTATAACATGAAATTATAGTAACTATGTTCCCTATGTTGCATAATAGATGTCTCAAACTTATTCCTCCTATCTAACTGAAATTTTGTATCCTTTGACCAACATTACCTCAACCCTACCCGACCCCCAGCCACTGGTCACACCATTTTAGTCTCTGACTCCATGTTTAAGTGAAATCCTGCAGTACTTGTCTTTCTGTGCCTGGTTTATTTCTCTTAACATACTACCAGTATGTAGGAATGTGCCATAAGACATACTTTTGTCCTCATAAAAGATGATTATCTATCAATTAACAAAATATTGCTATTTGATCAATAATACTTTATGATTTAACCTATGAATTTAAAGATAAAATCATTGAAAATTCCCAATTATTTGAAAGTTACCATTGTAAAACGATGCTATAGAATGTTGGCTAATTCCATCAAAGTAAATATCAAATACCATCCTAAAATTTAAACACATTTTATATAGCATAAAACTTCAGAAAATTTTACAAGAAAACAAATCACTACAACCAAAATGCTCACCCTTTTTTGCCTGATATGAGACTAAAACAGAAAGGTGAGTGAATTAATTGATCATCCCACCTACCATTTTCTCATACTCCATGTGCTAATTCTTTCAGGCGTTCCAGGGTACTATCAGCTCCACCAGCAATATCTCAGTCTCCATATTCCTGACTCTTGATTTGAGTCTAGTACCAGGGATCCAGAGCTGCTTTCTTAATGAAACTGCTTCTTAATATCTTCCAGCTGAGCAAGAAACATACTTTGCCTACATAGCACCCAAAAGTCTTTGATCCCATTTCTTAATTAACACTAAACATTTTTTGTTGACCTTCTAATATAGGTAAAGTTTACATATCACATGCAACAAGTTGATCTGAAAATAATCATTTTAACATAAAACACCAACAAGCATTGGTGGGTCATCCAGTGAAAATCTGTGGAGAAAATATTGGACACAGAAGACTCAGTGTGAACTCTAACGATGCCACTTTTCAGCTAAACAACTTTATCATGATGCATTTGACCTTCACTTTCCTTAGCTGCAAAACCAATAAATCTCTCAGGTGATAGTTTACATGTAAGTAAAAAGTAAAAAGATATGACCATCTTTTTGTGAAACTGTAAGATAATACATAAATACGAGGCATGCGTCTTATGAGTCCTCAGGAAAATCTCTCCTTAGCAAAACCAGGTTCTTTAGGTCACATTTATATCCCTGCTTCCTATTTGGAACAAAGTTCACACCTCAGGGAAACTAGTCTTTCTCAGAATGAAAGACATCTGATTCCAAGTGTCTCTGTATGCAACAGAAAAGTACACTTTGATTGAATAACAGCTGTATAGCTTTGAAGAAAATGGAGCTAAAATGGGACTTAGGTAATATTAAGGTGAACCTGAGAAATATTTAAGCAAGTACTGCTAGATTTTAGCTTGAGAATACAGAAATATGATTTTTTTTAAAAAAGTGTATTTCTCACGAAATCCCTGCAGAAGTTGCATTTATTCGGATCAGAAGACACACTCCAAAATCTATGGGTTACTTAAGGACCAGCTATAATCTGCCAGGAGAGGAAGAAAACAAAACCTTAACATCTTTCTTTCCAGATCATCTCTTCTCTTATATGGCAACATCTTTCGTGAACGTTTATGGCCTTCTGAGAACAGAAAGTCTATTTATGACATTCCCTGTTTTCAGGTAATCAGTATACCTCAATATATATTCTTCTCATATAAAATGACATACAGGGGTGGTGGCTAACTTCTCAGGCTAGAAATGTAACTTGTTTATATTTATAGAACACAAATATAAAACATAACACATGCATATATTTAGGTATTGAATACAGGATTACAACACAAAGCATTGGTTGTCAGTAATAGCCAAAATCCTAACACTTGAAAGAAGGGACTCATGACAATTACAAAAGACATTAGAAGCAAGGCTAGCTTCTCCCTAAATGTTATGAAATCTCTCTCCAACCCATTTCAAACATGGCTCCTTTAGTACCACTTAACAGTCTTCTGATTATAGCAATTTTCATACAAATACGAGAGTGCTATCTTCATTAATATTTTGAATGTTTACATTTGTATGTACGTAATTAAGTAACTTTGAAACTTAAAACACCAAATTTCTAGTAGTAGCTTTCACAGATTGCAGTAGTCTAAGTGCAAACTTTACATGATCATAAAAAGATAGGTGTACTGATAGAGAGTGATAAATGATAGTGAGGCAGCCAGAATTTAAGAGCTTACATGTCTGCACATGTGTTTACATCTATACATATTCCTATTGGAATGGAGGGTAACTTTTTGAATTACACTGCTTTAGACAGCCTTCTAGTCTGTTATACGTAAGGTCAGCTATGAGATCAAACAACCATTTTCTCTTTGAACCAAAGAAAACATCACACAACAGACAAGACTTTTACAAAATGATTCTTCTTACACTGCAAACTTGTGTCTTTTTAAAAATCTTAGGAAAAAAATGATTTCCAAAATTGGTTTGGGGCCTTAAAATTGTTTATAATGTTTATGTTCCTTAAAGTACCTTTCTGATGTCTCTGTCTCTATGACAGTTTCCCAGAAAAATCTATTCTGTCGACTTCCTGAAAAAACTCTACCTTCTACAAGAAACTCTCCTCTCAAAATTATTTGACTGAGAAATAGCAATAATATTGAGCTCTGTCTACACAGAATTTGCCTTTAAGTTAATCATAATGTGTATGTTTTATGTAACCCTTGTAATCAAGGAAATACATGTAATCTCGGTTTTACAATGAAGGAAGGAAAGCCTATGTACAATTTAAGCATATGTACAAAGCCAACTATAACATATAACAAACTACTTGCAAGAGTCTGACACACATGAAATCAGGAATCACAGATCCTTGTCCCACTCCTTGCTACAGCTACTTAACAAAACAAGCACTCTGGATTTCAGTTTCCTGCCCGTGGCACTAACATTTGCCCCGCCTGCCACAGAGGACCATAATGAGAATCAAATGAGATCACATACTTTAAAACCCCATAGTACTTTGATTGCTTTATTATTAATCTTTAGGCAAAGACTATTCCAAATTACTTGGTTTTTCAGGGAAACGGAAGCTTTCGGCCTTTACTATCAAATCCTAGAACTAGGTATTTTTAGTAGCTTAAATGTTTTCACTATCTGACAGAAATACCTAACTGAAGACATGGGGCATAAAAGGTCTTGCTAAAGATAGAATTGGTTAAGTAAATGCTAAGATTATATAAGTTTTAAGACATTGTTGAGGATAAGTGGGAGGACTGTGGGGAGTTATGGACACAACTAAACCAAACCTAATCGAGTAGAAGCAGCACTAAGCGGAGTTGACAGAGCTGGCTGAGGGTCCTACCACCAACTTCCTCTCTTTGTCACTTAAATTTTAGTTAGAACTCTGTGGCCTTGAATTCCCTAAGCAATTGACTCAAAATTCACTTTCTTACCCTTATAAGAAAATCTCTTTGAATAAGAATTAAGTGTTCTGGCAACCCACTCCCCACTCCCTGGCATTATGTATTCTGAGCAACCATTAATAGAAAAGTTAGGGCAATTATTATAAGCTTAAATTCATCTTTCTAAAAGAGTATTTTTGCCTTGTCATTCTGCTTCGTAAAACTTCCAGTCTTCTCACTGACCTTAAGATGAAGTCCAGGAGGTTCAAGGGTCCTTAGAAGGATCATCGCAATACAGCTTCAATTACGCATTCCACATCCTCTCTTAACACCCCAACAGCACCGGTACGGCTTTGAATTTATTTCCACTCCCTCCCCAGCCTCCTGTGCAACCCCTTCTCTCTATCTGTTGAAATTCTAAGCATCCTATAGTTAACGATAAAGATCTTCCATCTTTGAAGACCTCCAGCTATACAAACCAACCTCATTTACCAACAATTGAGTAACTGTTTACTGTATTAGTTCATTTTCATACTGCTATAAATAACTGCCCAAGGCTAGGTAACTTAAAAAGCAAAGAAATTTAATTGACTCCGTTCAGCACGGCTGGGGAAGCCTGAAAAAAACTTACATGTCGGAAGGCCAAGGGGAAGCACGGCACCTTCTTCTCGAGGTCGCCACGGGAAGTGCTGACCAAAGCAGGAGAAGCCCCTTATAAACCGTCAGAGCTGTGCGAACTCATTCACTATTATAAGAAACGCGTGGGGGAAACTGCCCCCATGATTCAATTACCTCCATCTGGTCTCTCCCTTGACGCATGGAAATTATGGGGATTACAGTTCAAGATGAGATTTGGATGGGTACACAAAGCCTAACGGTATCAACTGCATCTCTCATTTTTTTGCTACCATCTGATATTTTCTCTTTTGCTACTCTCTGATTGTCTCATGAATGTGTGCCTAGGTTTTACATATAAATTACAAGCACCTGATAAAGGGATTAACTTGAAAGTACAAACGTATCTTGAAAGCCATTGTAAGAAAAAGCAACTAAGGACAGAGGTGAACCTAAGTGTTAGTACTATCATCCTCACAGATCCTCAAAATTTCCAAAGTATTGTTTTATTAGGGTGATGACAATTTAGTTCTATTTTCTATGGGAGACATGAGGTTGAGTTTTCATCTTCCAATGCTGTATTTGTGTCCAGTTTAGCCTATGCTTTCCTGAAAATGTATTAAGAAGTATTAGAACAGAAAGACCAATTGTTCCCTCCTGTTAAAACTTCACCAAAGCATATACACACACATCCACATTATTTAAAAAAGAAAAAAAAAAGATTTGAGACTATTATAGTTTAATTTATACCAAGTGTAGGTGTGGGTAATATTTCTGAACATCTTTAGCTATTTGTCATTCATTTCTTCCACTTGAACAATCTTCATCTATTGAAAGAGAGAAACGAGGTAAAGAAAGTTACACCAGATTTAACCCTTCCTTTCAACCACTTCACAGTCTTAGAGCTCTTCAGATTTAGAGAGTTATGAATTAGCTGTTTCCAAATTCAGGTGCTTGACTAATACATGCAAAGCTTGATCATGTTTTTCAATTGGGCTTCTTAAGTCTCTTGAAGAAAATGCCAGCCTGACCAATGTGGTGAATGAAACCTCATCTCTACTAAAAATACAAAAATTAGCTGGGCATGGCGGCACATGTCTGTAATCCCAGCTACTCTGGAGGCTGAGGAAGGAGAATCACTTGAACCTGGGAAGGAGTGGTTACAGTGAGCTGAGATCTCGCCACTGCACTCCAGCCTGGGTTACAGAGTGAGACTCCATCGAAAAAAGAAAGAAAGAAAGAAAGAAACTTATTATTGAATGGAATAGAATTAAAACTCAAGTTGTAAATATTCTATGTCTACGTGTAGCCTATCTCTTAACTAAGGCATTTTATATCATGGAGATTTTACATTTTTCTGCAATTCAGTATAGTTTAATTCCTACCTGTTGGAACAGATTAGAGACCAACTAGAAGCACTCTGGTGAGAAGTGCTAAAGAGGCTAAACTTTAAAGTATTGAGAAATAATGACAAGAACTTACAAAAATACCCCATGTTGACGCCAAGTTGACGTATGAGAAAAGAACATTGAGATAAAAGTAGAAACCCCAAGGGAAACGAATTCACAAATTAGAGAACTAAGCTAAAATATACAGATGAAATGCCACAGAAATCTAAGCAAAAGCTAACCTGCGAGGAATACTGTATGCAAAAGTTGTCTATTTGTAACAATTTGAGGTTTCTAAAAATTGTAAAGTAGGCTCAACTTTATTTGAACTGATAATAACCACTCCACTAAAAATATTCTCTAAGGGCTTTCAGCTGAGACAAACAGGTGGGTATACAAGTTTCCCCACCTGTCTGCCTCCTTACCTGACCCTAGATTGCCTCTTAGCCTCAGGTCCTTCTACTCATACTTCCTTAGATTTTCTATCAACTGCAGCTGATAGCTGTTCTTTCCACTTGGTTTTCACCAAGTCTGCTTTAGTGACCTGCTGTATTAGTCTGTTCTCACATTGCTGTAAAAAAAAATCTGAGACTGAGTAATTGATTTTTTTAAAAAATGAGGTTTAATTGGCTCACAGTTCCACAGGCGATATAGGAAGCATGGCTGGAGAGGCCTCAGAAAGCTTTTACTCATGGCGGAAGGCAAAGCTGAAACAGGCCATGTTTATATGGCCCGAGCAGGAGGAAAAGAGAGAAAGGGGAGGTGTTACACACTTTCAGACAACCAGCTCTTGTAAGAATTCACTCTCTATCGGGAGAAAAGCACCAAAAAGATGATGCTAAGCCATTCATGAAGGATCTACCAACGTGATTCGATTACCTCCCACTAGGCCGCCCTCCAACATTTATGCTTACATTTCGACATGAGATTTGGTGGGGTCACAGACGCAAACTGTATCACCTGCCTACTCTTTATCTCTCTGCATTTAGACTTTTTCATTTCAGCATGAACATCTCAAAGGAAACACACCCTGCTACCTGCCTCATGTCAGGGCAATCAGCTAGCTTCATCCTCATGAAAATTGCTATTATAAAAGAATGATGTCACTAGCATGCCTTATAAAATAAAGTACCCCTTGTATCGTGTAACATTATACCACACATTTTGAAGACTTTTTAATTATTGCCAATGGCAAAATGTCCCAAAAATTGATACAACATCATTTCCTGAAGAACAAATATTTTGATTCAGTCCAGCCCTCAAGACCTCTCTTTTACTCGTGTGTTCCCTCCAAGGTATATCTGTCCTCACCTTGTTTGACTTGGCCTTATGTCTGGGACCCACTAGCTTAATGTAGCAATCCAATTTCATCTTATAATACATTTTGTAAATGGCAATTGGCCTTCTGTTTTCCTTTTCTTACCATGATTATACTTATTTTGGTATTGCTTAAGTTGAGTATACCTTCACCATTTCCCTCCCCTGTCTCCCGGGGAGATAAATGAAATGTTCCTTTGCACAAGAGTGAACCTCATAATAAGGTTTTAAAAAATAACAATACGTCATTATCTAATATTATATAAAATGTAATCTAAAGAAATTTTACTTTTGTATTGCCCAATTGAAAACTAAATTTGCCTCTATTCTATGAACACTTTAGATAATGTACACAAAAACAGATTCATAACTCCTCGTCTTTCCTGTCTCTTTCCTCAACCAGGAAATTCCTCCACCTCACATCCATATTAAATCTTGTATATTCTTCAAACTTCAGCAAAAGTATTCTGTCCCAAAGGAAGCCTTCTTAATATCATAAAACTTTCCTGGTCTCCCACCGACAGTCTATTCTGTCATGTTCCCTCATGATTAAGCCCATCCTCCCCATCTAGACCTCACCATCTGAAAAATCTGTTCTGTCACTCATCCCCATAGAACTCTGCCATGTGGCTGATGACAACTCAATCAAATCAGATGTTTTATCTGAAAGTCAGTCAGTCACTAACAGGCATATAGCTGCGATGTTAGATAGAATGAGCCCAACATTTGTTTAAAGCCTTCATTGCTTTAAACAAATGGATTCATGACAGGAGTTTTTAGACACAATGACAGATGCACAACGGAATATTTTAGGGTAAAAGATGACTTTATAACTCCTTAAATGGGGCATCCATAGATGTTATCATTTCTAACGCTATCTTTCCAGAAACTTGTAGCCAAAAAAAATCAGATGCTAAAATTCAAATCTAAACAGGAATTAAAATAAAGGGTTTAGGAAAACTATTCAAGCTTTTACAGATCTTCCAATGGACTTTTTCACTTCTAACTTCTGTTTATTTGTCCTTAGAAAGAATATAGGTCTTATAATACTTTACCTTATTGGATCAACCTAGGCTTAATCTTATAAATGAGGAGCTTTTTAAAATGCTGTATAACCCTCACAAGTATTAAGATAGCTCTTTGATCATTTCCGTTATACTTGGACATAGTCTGGATACATCTCCTTCCACATAGTGCCTCCTGAAATAAGATGGATTCCTGTCTATTTCAGTTAGTTTCATATAGATAAAAAGCATGTGGTGTGTGTGTGTCTAAATTCTCCAGGTATGGGCATTCCTTCTACAAAACACATCATTGGCAAAAAGCAAACCAAGTGACATTTTGAAAAAAATAGGAAATGATCACCCTACCCATTTTTGTAGACATTTGACAGATTAAAAGAAAACACTTTGTACTATGTTTAATCTTGTAAGCTGCCTCAAACCCTTTCTAAGGATTAAACCCTAAATAATAGTGAAATTTGATTTTTTCTACTATTTGGCATTTTTGTGATGATCTTAATTAAAAAGGCATACATAACGAATATTAGGGAAGCATAAGTGAATTGACATGGTCTACAGTAAATGTAAAATTGTTTAAGCCTTCCTAAAGCTGTTCTTAATTAATAACAAAGTTTTACATGAATGATACCTATGAACTTAAAATAATTAACACCAGTCTTTATCCTAAACCCTTCTTTTTTGAAATTATGATAAGAACACTCATCATGAGATATACCCTCAAAAATAATCTGGTATTCTTAAATATAGGCACAGTGTTGTTCAGCGTATCTCCAGAACTTATTCATCTTGCATAATAACTAAAATTGTATACCCTTTAAAAGCAAGTCCCCATTTTCCCCTCCCATCTCCTGGCAACCACCATAATACTTTCTGCTCCTGTGAATTTGGTATTATACATCATATGAGTGGAATCATGAAGTATTTGTCCTTCTGCGACTGGCTTATTTCATTTAGCATAACATCCTCCAGGTTCATCTTTGTTGTTGCACATGGCAGGATTCCTTCTTTCTGAGGATGAATGATATTCCATTGAATGTATATATCTTTATCTCTCTTTCTTTACCCATTCATCTGTCAATGAACATTTAGATTGTTTTCACATCTTGGCAATTGTGAATAATGTTGCAAAGAACGTGAAAGTGCAAATATCTCTTCAAGACCCTTATTTCAGTTCTTTTGAATAAACACCCAGATGTGAGATTGCCAAATCATATGGTAGGCTATTTTCAACTTTTTGAGAAACCTACTTTTTTTTACATAGTAAACTGCACATTTTGCATTCCCACAAACATTCAACAAAGGTTCCAGTTTCCACACATCCTTATCAACACTTGTTATCTTTTGATCTTTTGATAATAGCTTTCTTAGCAAATATGAGGTGGTATCTTATTGTAGTTTTCACTTACATTTCCCAGATGATTAGTGATATTGAACATCTTATCATATGCTTATTGGCCATTTGTATGTTTTCTTTAGAGGAATATCTAGTCAAGCTCTTTTGCCTATTTTTTAATCAGGTTGTCAGTGTTTAGGATTCTTGTTTTTGTTTTCTCAAGGTCTTTGTTTTTGTTTTGTTGTTCTTTTTCCTTCCCCCCGCACTGCACCGCCCCCCCCCCCCCGACACATTGAGTTGTATGAGTTCCTATATATTTTGGAAATTAACACCTTATTAGAGGTATGATTTATAAATATTTTCCCCCATTCTGTAGATTGTTTTTTCACTCAGTTGACTGTTTCCTTTGCTGCTTTTTAGTTTGATGTCATTCCACTTGCCTGTTTTTGTTTTTGTTGCCTGTGCTTTTGGTGTCATATATAAGAAACTATTGCCAAGACCAATCTCAAGGAGATTTCTCCCGTGTCTTCTTCTAACAGTTTTACAGTTTCAGGTCTTATATTTTAGTCTTTTACGCATTTTGAGTTGATTTTTTGGACAGGACTAAGCTAGTTTGAGACAAGTATCCAATTTCATTCTTTTGCATGTGTATATTTAGTTTTTCCAACACTATTTGTTAAAGAGACCATCTTTTCCTCATTGTATATTCTTGGCACCCTTATTGAAAACCAGTTCACCACCTATGTCTGTGTTTATCTCTGGGCTCTTTATTCTGATCCATTGGTATATATGTCTGTTTTCATGCCAGTACCATTTTGTTTTACTTATTATTACTTTGCAATATATTTTAAAATAGAGACTTGAAACCTTCGGCTTTGTTCTTTTTCCTCAAAATTGTTTTGGTTGTTCAAGGTCCCTTGTGGTTCCATCTGAATTCAAAGATTTTTTTTTTTTTTCTGTAAAAAATGTTATTAGGCTTTTGATAGGGATTGCATTGAGTCTATAGATTGCTTAGGTCATATGCACATTTTAGCAGTACTAAATCTTTCTATACATAAACCAGGGAAGGCTTTTCATTTATTTCTATCTTCTTTAATTTGTTTCATCAAATTTTTGTAATTTTCAACGTTCAATCTTTCACCTCCTTAGTTTAGTTTATTCCTATGTTTTGGGGTGGTTTTTTTGTTTTGTTTTTCTTTTTTTTTGATGCTATTGTAAAAGATATTCTTTTCTTAATTTCCTTTCTGGATAGAATCATTTTAGTGTATAAAAACATACCTGATTTTTGTATGTTATTCTTTATCCTGCAACTTTACTGAATTCATTTATCAGTCCTAACAGGGTTTTTAATGGAATCTCAAGGGTTGTCTACACATAAGATTATATTATCTGCAAACAGAAAGAATATTCCTTCCCAAATTGGATGTCTTTTTTGTTTTTGTTTTTTTTTTCCCTAATTGCTCTGAATAGGACTTCTAGTGCTCTACTCACTAGAAGTGGTGAAAGCGGGCATGTTTGCCTTCTTTCTGATCTTAGAGGAAAAGTTTTTATTTTTTGATCATTGAGTGTGATGTTAACTGTGAGCTTTTCACATATGGCCTTGATTATGTTAATGTAATTTTCAACTATTCCTAGTTTATTGATAATTTTTATCATTTCAAAACTGTTGAATTTTGTCAAATCCTCTTTCTGCATCTATTGAGATAATTATATGATTTTTATTCTTCATTCTATTAATCCGATATATTACAATAATTTTTGTATGTATGAAACAATCCTTGCATCCCTTGCATGCATTTATGTTCATCCAGGATTTTGGCCTATAGTTTTCTTGTGGTGTTTTTGTCTGCCTTTCATATCAGGGTAATGCTGGCCTTATAAAATGAGTTGGAAGTATTCCTTTCTATTCAATGTCTTTTAGGAGTGTGAAGATTGACATTAATTCCTGGTATGTTTCGTAGAATTTACTAGTGAAGCCAACTAGTCTGGACTTTTGTTTTTGGGAAGATTTTGATTACTGACTCCATCATTTTATTAGTCATAAGCCTGTTTAGATTTTCTATTTCTTCATTATTTAGTCTTGGTAA
The DNA here is from genome assembly GCF_048565385.1 of Saimiri boliviensis. Taxonomy (NCBI): domain Eukaryota; kingdom Metazoa; phylum Chordata; class Mammalia; order Primates; family Cebidae; genus Saimiri; species Saimiri boliviensis. Next base: position 111,183,159 of record NC_133452.1, read on the forward strand.
ATTGTGTGTGTCTAGGAATTTATCTTTCTTCTAAGTTACCTTATTGGTATATAATTGTTCATAGTAGTCTCTTATGATCTTTTTTATTTCTGTGGCATTTGTTATAATGTCTCCTTTATTTATGACTTAATTTATCTGAGTTTTGTCTCTTGTTTTATTAGTTAGTCTAGCTAACGTTTTGTCGATTTTGTTTATATTTTCAAAAAATAAACTCAGTTTCGTTAATTTTTTTCTATTGTTTTTCTCTACTCTATTTCATTTATTTCTCCTCTCATCTTTATTCTTTCCTTCTGCTAATTTTAGGCTTAGTTTGTTTTCTTTTTCTAGTTTCTTAAAGTAGAACACTAATTTATGTGTTTGAGATCTTTCTTTTTTGATATAGGAGCAACTTTCATTGCTATATGTTTTCCCTTAGTACTAGTTTTGCTGTATCCCACAAGTTTTGGTATGTTGTGTTTTCATTTTTTTGTCTCAAAGCATTCTCTAATTTCCCTTTCAATTTCTTCTTTGTATTTTTTCATAATCTGCTTCTCAGCAATTTACATATGTGTAGTTTAACACCTAATACAGATCACTTGAAAATTAATCTCCTATTTTCTAAAATTCAATTACCTAAAACATAATTCTGAAAACTATTACAATACTGAGTTCCACTGACTGAAAACTTGAGAGCTGGAGGATACTAGAGGTCCAATTTTCTATTTTCTTTCACTTAGCAAAATTTTTTAAAAGAACAGAATATAAGGTCCTCTGTTCTTGAGATATATTCTTTCTTGTTCTCAACAGATTTTTTTCTGTTATCTCTGAATAAAAATGATAAAAATCTGTTTTTCCTATCTTCTTTCTCCTATAAAGTTTTTGTTGCTCTACCGTCTACGGACAGTGCATGAGATAGTAAAGGAAGGAAACCTTATACTTGAGGTAGTAGGAAGGAAAAGAGGTTAAGGCATAGATTATCTCCTTACAATGCACTCATATGAGGTATTTATTAAAGCTGTATAAAGTAGTTTTTAGATTGTACCACCTATTAATATATTAATGTGTTTTATTCAATTAATTATGGGTTTAAATTATGGTTGAATTAAACCCAATAAAACAAGGTTTTTATTGGGTTCATTAATTAAACCCAATGAAACAAAGTTGAATTAATTCAACCTTGTTTATATAATTTTATATGTCAAAATGTTGAAATCTACTTTTAGAATTTTGATAACTTAATAAAACAATTACTTTATACATCCTACTGCTCATATTTTTATATTTGGCCATTAACTAAATGGTGAATAAAGCCATTTAGAAAGTTTTCATAGCTCTTGTATTTTGTAAAATAAAAGCCATAAGAAAGATTGTCATGTCTTTTGGAGCAGTATGGATGCCACTGGAAACCATTATTCTAAGTGAACTAGTGCAGAAATAGAAAACCAAATACCACATGTTCTCCCAAACCAGCTGGGTGCATGGCTGCATGAAGCCTTTTTATAGCCTTAATCCCATTAATTAGGGGAGGAGCCCTCCTGACCTAATCACCTCCTGAAGGTCCTGTCCCACCTCTTAATATTATCACACTGGCAACATCTGAATTTTGGAAAGGACATATCCAAACCATTGGAGATGATATGTAGGAATCACAGCAAGATCTCAGGCAAATCTGAGGGAAAACCAGTGGGAAGGAACCACTGTGTACTGACAAGGCGTAGAGAACAAACCCCAGGTGACAGCATCAGCACTGCAGGAGCAACATGGTGACAGCAGATACAGCAATGTAGAGGTAGATATGCACATGCCAAGCAATAGGAGATCACTCAGTGCAGGTCAACAAGGCACTGAGGACAGCAAATGGACCAGACGCTCCTCCCCTAATGCTGTGGAGTTAAACAAAAACAATGTGACATGATTAAGGGCACCCTGCAACCAGATGCAGAAGGAAACTTAGGGAGACAGAAACCCTGAAAGCTTGAGTATTTGTTTACTCAAAACACTCTGAGGTAATTTGGATAGGTCTGAGGAAAGTGGGAGAACTGTTACCTCTAAACAAAAAGATCAATCACATGAACCACACAAGGTGGGGCTCAGGGGCAAGTTGAATTCACTCACAGAGTATAAAGGACATTATATGTCTGCATGCCTGAGTCATGACTACAAGTTTTAAATCCACTGCATTAAAAATAGACTAGAACCTGAAGAATTCTGTATTTCATACCTTCCTCTGCCAGATGAAGCCCCACAGAGGCTGGGCAGTAAAAAGCTCAAACGGCCAACAAAAATTTTTCCTCCAGAAATGACAAACTGACGCTATACAATTCCCTAATTTTAGAGAAGGAAAGTTGGGATCCAGAAAAAAATTAATTATTAGCTTACTTAAATGCTATGGTTCTACATACTCAATTTATCAGTCACAGAAATACAAATCTAAATTTGTTTTTCCAGCTAACACCAATATAGGAGGAGAATGGGAAGCAGACATTAAGTCCTGAGGCCACGAAAGTTCAAGAAACGAATACAGTTAAATCTTCATTTGGAGCATAATTAAAATTAGTTTTGAACCTGAGTTTTATATTTATTTTATTAAACAACAAGCTCTCTCCCAGATAACTGAGCTCTAATCATTCAAGAGGAATTTGTTGAGAACCTAATTCTGATCAATTCACTTTATTCCAATTAAGTGTTTACTGAGAATTAGCTGGGTTGCAGCCATTGTGCTAAATGCTGGGAGTAGACCAGTGAGCTGGACCAACAGAGTCAATACCCTCATGCGCCTGGAGTGGGACAGTGAGCCAGATCAATACACTCGCTATGTCCCATGGGTAATGAATAAAACTGAAATTATAAAAGAGATAAATTGCCACAGTAGAAGGGTATAGTATATCTATAATTGTACTTGGTTTGATCAATTAGGGAATTTGAAATTTCTGAAATTTCTTGACTGGTTACTTCTATCTTTTAAGGATTTAGAAGACTAATAAATGAGAAAAAAATTAGTCCACATGCGTCACAGATGAAAATAAATTTGGATAGTAAATTGTTGATAGACCTTCAAAATTTAACAGTCATAGCAAAACCTATTTTATCTCACCAATTGTCTTCAGCTTACAGATACATACTCTACATGAGAGGTTATCAAATGCACAGTCTTAAGAACCTTTTAAATGCTTAAAAATTGAATAACCCAAAGAGCTTTATGTTTTTGTGGATTTTATTTACTGATTTTTACTGCATTAGAAAGCAAAACTGTCTATGGCCATACTACCCTAAACATGCCCAATCTCATCTAGAAAGTAGAACTTTTATTGTTTTGAGATACGTTCCATCAATACCTAGTTTATTGAGGGTTTTTAGCATAAAGGGTTGTTGAATTTTGTCAAAAGCCTTCTCTGCATCAATTGAGATAATCATGTGGTTTTTGTCTTTGGTTCTGTTTATGTGGTGAATTACGTTTATGGACTTGCATATGTTGAACCAGCGTTGCATCCCCGGGATGAATCCTACTTGATCATGGTGGATGAGCTTTTTGATATGCTGTTGCAATCGGTTTGCCAGTATTTTATTGAAGATTTTTGCATCTATGTTCATCATGGATATTGGCCTGAAATTTTCTTTTCTTGTTGAGTCTCTGCGGGGTTTTGGTATCAGGATGATGTTTGTCTCGTAAAATGATTTGGGAAGAATTCCCTCTTTTTGGATTGTCTGGAATAGTTCAGAAGGAATGGTATCAGCTCCTCTTTGTATGTCTGGTAGAATTCAGCTGTGAACCCATCTGGTACTGGTACCAAAACAGAGATATAGACCAATGGAACAGAACAGAGGTCTCAGAGGAAATACAACATACCCACAACCATCTGATCTTCGACAAACCTGACAAAAACAAGCAATGGGGAAAGGACTCCCTGTTTAATAAATGGTGTTGGGAAAACTGGCTAGCCATGTGCAGAAAGCAGAAACAGGACCCCTTCCTGACACCTTACACCAAAATTAACTCCAGATGGATTAAAGACTTAAACATTAGACCTATTACCATAAAAACCTTAGAAGAAAATCTAGGCAAAACCATTCAGGACATAGGTGTAGGCAAGGACTTCATGACCAAAACGCCAAAAGCAATGGCAACAAAAGCCAAAATAGACAAATGGGACCTAATCAAACTCCACAGCTTCTGCACGGCAAAAGAAACAGTCAGTAGAGTGAATCGGCAACCAACAGAATGGGAAAAAATTTTTGCAGCCTACCCATCTGACAAGGGGCTGATATCCAGAATTTACAAAGAACTAAAGCAGATCTACAAGAAAAAAACAAACAAGCCCATTCAAAAATGGGCAAAGGATATGAACAGATACTTTACAAAAGAAGACATACAGGAGGCCAACAAACATATGAAAAAATGCTCATCATCACTGGTCATCAGAGAAATGCAAATCAAAACCACATTGAGATACCATCTCACACCAATTAGAATGGCCATCATTAAAAAATCAGGGAAACAACAGATGCTGGAGAGGATGTGGAGAAATAGGAACACTTTTACACTGTTGGTGGGAATGTAAATTAATTCAACCATTGTGGAAGACAGTGTGGCGATTCCTCAAGGACCTAAAAATAGAAATCCCATTTGACCCAGCAATCCCATTACTGGGTATATATCCAAAGGATTATAAATCATTCTACCACAAGGACACGTGCACACGAATGTTCATTGCAGCACTGTTTACAATAGCAAAGACCTGGAACCAACCCAAATGCCCAACGATGATAGACTGGATAGGGAAAATGTGGTACATATACACCATGGAATATTACGCAGCCATCCAAAACGATGAGTTCACGTCCTTTGTAGGGACATGGATGAACCTGGAAACCATCATTCTCAGCAAACTGACACAAGAGCAGAAAATCAAACACCGTATATTCTCACTCATAGGTGGGTGTTGAACAATGAGAACACATGGACACAGGGAGGGGAGCACTACACACTGGGGTCCGTTGGGGGGAAATGGGGGAGGGGCTGGGGGTGGGGAGGTGGGAAGAGATAGCATGGGGAGAAATGACAGATACAGGTGAGGGGACGGAAGGCAGCAAACCACACTGCCAAGTGTGTACCTATGCAACAATCTTGCATGTTCATCACATGTACCCCAAAACCTAAAATGCAATAAAAAAAATAAATAAATAAATAAATAAAAAAGAAAGTAGAACTGAGAAGTTTAAAAATACTTATTTTAATATTTGTTATTTAATATAGTTACTATTAATATTCTATAAATTATTGTCAAGTGCTTATTAATTTTAAAATAACAATAAATACAGAAATCTCTATATTGTCTAAAACAAAGAAGTGAGAAAAATAGCATTTGATTTGTTTTGCAGAACTTTATTATCTGACTTAACAGAAATGAGCTGAAGTTTCATATCTGCTTCAGCATTCAGCCTGTTATAATATAGTATTTCCATTGAAGTCAATGGAGAAAATCCAACTGTACATAGCTATGTAAATGGAAAAGGAAAAATGTTATGAACCTCCTGAGAAGAGCTTGTTGACTCCCAGGAGTCCTCAAACCACACTTTGAAAACCACGGCTTTTCACATTTGCTAGGCTTTGGATTTAGGTGCTTATACCTGTCTCTTCAAAAGAATCTTAGCTTTCCTTGACCAGGAAAGAGCAGTCTTGAATCCTCAATAAAGGGAGAGGCCAGCCTCAACCATATGGGGGCTCTTATGTCTAGCTTGAAGAAAAAATCTAAAATGGTGGTTAGTAGAGTGTATTAGTCTGTTTTCATGCTGCTAATAAAGACATATTTGAGACTAGGTAATTTATAAAAGAGGGAGGGTAAATGGACTCACTGTTCCACATGGCTGGGGAGGCCTCAGAATCATGGTGGAAGAGAAAGGAAGAGCAAAGGGACTTATTACATGGTGGTGAGCAAGAGAGAATTAGAGACAAGTGAAAGGGGAAATCGCTTATAACACCATCAGATCTTGTGAAATTTATTAACCACCATGAGAACAGTATGGGGAAAAACAACCCCATAATTCAATTATATCCCACATGGTCCCTCCCACAACACATGGGAATTGTGAGAGCTACAATTCAAGATGAGATTTGTGTGGGGACACAGCAAAACCATACCACAGAGGATATTCAGACTATTCTAAAGTAAGAAAAAAGCACTGAAGTTTGAGCAATAAAATCATAATGAGAAATCAGGATAGAAGAAATGAAAAAAACATAAAATTAAATATGGATAGAGTCAGTTGAGTAAATATGATAGTCAAAGGATAAAAGAAATGAGACAGATAATAAGAAGTGAACATCTGTCACATGCCCCAAATTTTCTAAATACTGCTTCTACCTTTGGAAATGTGTGTAAGTTCTTCCTCCCGAACACAAAAACCTAAACACTGTTCATCCATCCTTTCTTATTGCTTAAGTGATGACAGATAACTTAAATCCCACCATTAGATGTACTTGTGCAAGACTTTAATTCAGAACTGAAGAACATGAAGAGATGGTAACAGCATCTAGCTAGGTGGATAACAGCAGTGTTGTGCTGTCCTGGGGTTCCCAGATATGGCAGCAGCTCCTGATTCAGCAGCTTAGCGGTCATGAAAGGCATTGCATGCTTCTGGAGCTGGCAGCTGATGTGGTACCTTCATAACTGGAAACTTCCCGGTCTTTGCAGAGGTAGCAGATGGTGCTGTCAGTCTCAGAAATTCAACCTATATCAGTTAGGCTCCCAACAGGAAACAGTTCAGACACTCAGAAAGGTTTAGTAGTGGAGAATTTATTAGAAAAACCATTGTAAAAATATGGAAAAATTTAAGGGAAATGAAAACGGTTGGTTAAGCAGCCAGCCAGGACTAACCACCCTTAGGTCTGAAAGGACAAGAAAGGTAATAGTGTTCCTAGATCCCAGGGAAAGCTAAGGTCAGGGAGAAGAGGCCACCTGACAGAAAACATAGGCTTAAAGGAATCCAGCTATTGCCAGAACCACAGGGGAAAAATAAACACTTAATCTCTCTCTGAATTCTGTTCCTTTTACTTATGCTTCCTATTGGATGAACCCAACTGGAGGCCAACGTTCTAAGAGCCCAGCTCATGCAGTCCGTGAAAGTCTATGTCCTCGGCAAAGACTGATCAAAACAGGGCAAAGAAGAATCGGGCAGTAGGGAGCAGGTAGGTGACAGTGGAAATAACCACCACACAGCCTATCATCTGTTATCCATCCTGAGCTCTCTGTGTTCCATAATAAACCTATTTAAATTGGCTAGAGTAAATTCTGTTCTCTGCAACTGAAGAACCTAACATGTATTTTGTTTATACCTGAAGTGTTTGAAGGGGAAAAAAAGAAAAAAAAAAACACTCCTCAGGGAAATGAGATTGTCTGACCTAGTTGGATTTGAAGCCGATAAAGGCATAATTAATATCAGAAGATGGTACGCTACTAATCCTTGGATGTTGTGGCAAATAATACTTAAAATAGCACTTTGACAACTAGTGTAGAGTGTCCACAGAAAGCAAGCATTTGGCAGACCACATAGCTTCTCTGAAAAATCGTTAGGAGGGGCACAGAAAGCACAGGAACTAGAAAGCAGGCTAGTTGCTAATAAATGCACAAGGACTTTAAAAGGTTAAGTCATAAGTTGACGATATTAAATTACCAGCTTCAGGCATAGTAAAACATTCGTATGTGGATGTGAAAAGCACCAGTATCCTTTAAAAGTGCGCTAGTGTCTGATTTGGTAGGCCACAAAGAATGAAGCATCCTGCCTTTGAAATGAGATTCTTGATCTCAACAGATGTGATGGGATCCTGAGGTGGCAGTGACCGAAATGAAGCCTGATAACCACTGAAGGGAGGTGCATAGGGTTACTGTGATAGGCAGCAGGGCCAGAGTGCAAGAAAAATGAATTGACCTATAGTGTTTGCATATTGATCTTGAGACATGTAGGAGAGAAATGAGTAGCTAATATTCTACTTGATCATTATAACAAAAAAATAGATCTGATTAATGACTGACCCGGGTCGGTTTCCAGACCACCTTCATTATAAGGAAGAAAAAATAATTTAATGAATAATCCTATGATATTATCACAGATACATATTGTAAATCTTCCTCAACATTCTCCAAAGAGACCTCCAGACATTTACCAGGGTAAATAAGTAACAGAAGGTAACTACCTAAACACATGATAAATTCTCAGACACTGGTTTTGAGTTAATACAAACATAAAATGCCTCTGAGTTCATCTTTCTAGTCAAGGGGGGACCATAAGAATCAGGTAATAAATAGGGTTTTGCCCTGAGTCCACTTTATGATACATCCATTGGGTCTATGAGCCCAAAGTGTATTATTTCCCCATTTCCTAAGAGTACAGTTGGAAGGGACCCCACAATGGTTCTCTGAACTATACATTGGAACTGTTTTGGTTGGAAGGGCCGGGAGAGGCTCCTGTTGCCCCTCCCTCATGTTTCACTAGAGTACCGAAGCAAACTGTACTGTACATGTCCTTGTGGAAATCAATAGCGTTTCAACATCAAGTCAGAATTATAAGCATAAAGCCGCTATCAAATACTTGAAAGATGCAGGAATAATGAACTTATCATATCACTGATTAACTTGGCTGTGTGATTCCAAAGACAAATGGGTTTTGGAGAAAAGTTTTTTTTTTTTTTTTTTTTGTAATTAATATTAACTGCCTCAATTTTACCTACCTGAGACTGTGTAATTTCTAAAGAGCAGAAAACTATTTTCTCCCACTTCTGGAGGCTGAGAAATCTAGGATTAAGATGCCAACAGGTTCAGTTGTCTGGTAAGGGCTGCATCCATTGGAAGCATCAAGCCTTTGTATAAGAGCATCTTATCCTATTAATGTGGGAAGAGCCCCAATGGCCTCATTACTTCTTAAAGGCCCCTCCTGTTAATATTCTTAATACATGGCAAAACCTGCCTTTTGGAAAAAACACATTCAAACCATAGCAGGGATTCTTTTTGGAAATTAGTAAACATTTATATCCATTCCACACATAATAAAACAGGCCTCATATAACAATAAAGATTTCATAGATGGAGAAGACAGACCATAACACGTAAATCTTGGGATGTCTCTGATGTGTTGAAAGACCTGTGGCTTCCACAAGCCATGACATTATTAATTCAAGTTTATATATATGAGGGAGGGAGGCCTGAACTGACAATCAGCTTATAAAAAATTTTTAAATAATAAATGTTAAGCCAAAATATTGCAAAGGAAAACTAAATCTTGTAAAAGATCATTCTTTTAACCTCATCCTTAACATTGAATGACTGAAGAGATGAAGTGTTTTCCTGCATTCTAAGGAAAACATCTCAATGTCATGGTCCCAGTCTCCTTCTCCAGGAGTTCTAAGTGCTTTGCATTGGCCCCTCCAGAATTCATCTTCCCTCAGCCTTGTGTCTTTGATGACAACCGCTGATTTAGAGAAAAAGGTTGAGGATGGGCAAAATAATGGTCTCCATTCTTATGGCATCATCACTGTTTTCTTCTTTCTCCATTTGTAGGCATCTCCAGCCTCCTCTTTCTAGCGTTTCAGTCGCAAAGGTTTGGCTGAAATTTAGGCAAGGCTTAACACCCCACTGCTCACACAAATGGAGAACTTGGAGGCTAGGGACTCACAGACAACCTTGGATAACCAACTACAAGACCAGAAATAAAGGGAAACACTGAGTATCGAGGGCCCCAGTGAAAGAAGTGACAAATAATGAACAAATGAAGGCTTCAAGGGAGCTATCTAGAAAGAGAATCACAGAAGGGGGACAATGGGAAATAGACACAGTACTATTCACATTTCATAGAGAGCTAAGTCCAGTTATAATTAGGATTCAGTTTTTTTTTTTTTTTTTTTTTGAGATATCTTGAACCTTATGGTTTCCTTGGTATTTGCTATTTTTAAATTAACCAACATTTTTTCTTTCTCTTTAAGATACTAGCAGTAACATTTCTATAAAGATAAAAAGATATTTCTGAGTTAATTTTAAAGGCTAAGGAAAAGCTGCATGTTAAGTTTCATGGTGGCTCTTGAAACCAAAAACCCAGATGGATCATAGTGGTAGCTTAAAATGAAAGCTACATCAGTCAAATCCTTTGGGGAATGTGTAAAAAGAAAAGAAAAAGGCAGAAACAGAAGGTGATGAAAAGCCAATTTAGGAAATACATTCACCCTGAAATTTTAATGGGCAGGAAATCTAGCGACCTTAGCTTTTGATGACATATGCTGTTAAAGAGCACCTGTAGATTCATAAATATGGCAGTGGCCAAACAATTAATGAATCAGAATTCAAGCACCTAGCTCTACCACTTGGAGCTTACAGTGAATTACACTCATAGCAAGTTTTTGTTTACTCATTCAAAAAATAAAAATATAGGACCAAATGTCGTCCCATTAATTCACACCTGTACGATGCTTCCCTGCTAGAAGGGCCTCTCCAGTGGGTAATGCTGGCATTTGCAGTAAGAACCATATGGAATGCCATGTAGTCACTGTTGTACATTAATTCATCCTTTCCGTAACTGAGATTTCCCAATCTTCTTCATGGAGTTGTTCAGAAATATCAGTGCTTACCACAGTATCTAGAATCTGGTAGGTACTCAGTAAATGTTAGTTCTCTTCCCTATATTTGATTATCGGCCTTGAAAATATTTCAATAAATGACTTGAGTGAGTTTTCACTGGCACCTGCTGCCTTCCATAGAGGCCTGAGCAAATCATGAATTTTTTTTCTGCCTTATGAATTACTACATCTGAATTTAAATCTGCAATATGTTAGTTAAAACAATTCATCTCACCTTAAAATTCTTCTGCAGTTTTGAGTTCAGGACCAGGATATTGCATTATAATCCATACATAGCTATGCTCTTGAATTTAATGACAAAAAAAGAATGAAAATCTATAGGCTAAAGAATAATACTGAAGGAAAAAATAACTTAGTATTTGAAAAGGGTTTAATAGTAGACTTCCAGTTTCTTTCTCTGTTTTTCTTTCCTGTCACTTAACTAAAGCTATATCTGCAAGAGTTACAGATATCCAGACTCCCAAAAATCAAATTAAAAATACCCCACAATCTTTGCTTTCTTTTTATACATGAATGCCTCTTACTTCTATTTGCAGAGATGCTGCCTTTCTTTCCCGTGGCACAGCCTTTTGCTTCAAAGGAAGCTCATTTACCCTAACTATTAGCAGCCCCACTAAATCAATAATTCTCTCCTTCACTCTTTTGCAATGTTTTGTTTCTTCAGTTCACACTGAGATCTGCACCAAGTTGTGGGAACTGCTCTTTCCCAGGGGAGATTAACATCAAGTCATCTTGAAGTCCTAACTGTATTCTGGCTGTTTGATGCTGTGTATTTATAACGTGTGTCTTCCTTCTTTAAGCTGCAGGTTCTTTGCATTATTACAGAGATAGAAAAAACCAACACAGGAAGCGTATAACACATATTAGACTCCAAGACCCCATCCCTATGGGCTCAGTTCTGATTTCCTCTATGTGTCCTATATGGCGCTGGGACAAATGCTTGGACACAGGGTTTTTTCTTCCTAAAAATTCACCCAGAAGTTCTGCTATTAATCATCAATCCGTTCCTTAAAATAACTTGGCATAGCTAAACCTAGCAAAGCAAGGAAGATACGACATATGGTGAAGTTCTCCACCAGCAATTGTGGGATTACAAGATAACAGCCACAGATCTGTGCGCATGGCTATTTTACATAGCTCAAGACTTCTTCAGGGGGAGTAAAGACCCAAACACTGCCGATGACACCCACTTCTAAATTACCAGTCCAGTATTCTTATTCTGCATAACGTAGGTGTTTAATGCAGGTTTGTGGATGATGATTAAAATAATTCATGATTATGTGCCACCATGAAGAGCACAGACTAAGCTTTGTTCTCTAAAAGTAGTTCAAACCCATGATCCTGCGTTTCCCACTAAGCCAACCTAGGAAGAAAGCACTGTGAGGAAGTCAATTCCAGGACTTCACAAAAACAGAGGTTTTAAAAATTCTCTTTCTATAATATTTAAGGAGATGTAATCAAACCACCAAATACAAAAGAAATTAATTTTGTAATCTACCATTACTACTGAAAAGAAAGAAAGAAGAAAATTCAACTACAATAAAAGGTACAATAGTTTCCATTCCGTTTCTTTTCAAACTGAACATTCTTTTACATCAGACATCTGCAATTTAGTACTAACTTGCTTCCCTAAAAAGTATCAATTACAAAACTTTAACCAAAAAATGATAAAATAACATTTGCAAATGATTTAATGGTATTTATAAATTTAAGAATGATAAAGTTATCTGATTGGTAATGTTGTGTCTTTGTAGTTAATCCATTTATGGAGAACATTTTGGACATAGATGAGAATGATAGATAGATGATAGATAGATAATATGTCTGTGTATAGAGAGTCTGGGTACGTAGATAAATTGCTCCTTTCCTAGAACCATAAACACTCAAAGAAAAAAAAATTTATATAATCATGTCTTTGCCTTTTGTATTTCTATGAGTGCCTATAATCACGTAATGTCCAAAAAGGTAATCTATTGACCCTGTCATTTATGTGGATCCTTCTAGTTTGTGCCCAAGCATTTGTACTCACTTCCATTGAGGAAATTGTCATTCATTCCTTCCATGCACCTTAAATTTAGAGAGGAAGATCAAATTTGCTTCTCAAATCGACACACATTACTGTCCAGTAAGCCTGTCTCTCCCGGGCAGGATACAGGCAACAAGTTTTTGTTAGCAGATAGCCATATCCTCACCAGATTGGTCATCAAAAAATCTGTAACTAAGATGAGCAGAATTAAATGTCTACTGGGTGTGCCAGAGTTCCTTTCTACCAAATAGCTAATTGCTAAATATTTAAGAATTATAGCTTAAATCAGGTATGATAGAATTTTTTTGCTTGATTTTTTTTGCATTAGCTTTATTCTTTTTGCTAAAATGACATGTACAAATTGTAAGAAATACAATGTATACAGAAAATTCCCAAAAAAAGTAATATTATCACCAGAGAATACCACCTTTACTATTTTGGTGACCGTTCATCCAGATATCTGTCTATGCTTGTGTTCATAGTTTTCTATGCATGAGATCTGGCTGTATGTGCTGTTTCTTTCTTTTTATCATTATTATTAGTAGTAGTACTATACTTTAAGTTCTGGGGTACACATGCTGATACTGAGGGATTGTTACATAGGTATACACATGCCATGGTGGTTTGTTGCATCCATCCCCCTGTCATCTACAATAGGTATTTCTCCTAATGTCATCCCTCCCCAAGGCCCCTGCCCCCTGCTATTGCTCCCCTAGTTCTACCCGACAACAGGCCTCAGTGTGTGATGTTCCCCTGCCTGTGTCCATGTGTTCTCATTGTTCAACCCCACTTACGAGAGAACACGCGGTGTTTGGTTTTCTGTTCTTGTGTCAGTTTGCTGAGAATAATGGTTTCCAGCTTCATCCATGTCCCTGCAAAGGACATGAATTCATCCTTTCTTACGGAATTATTTATACCACAAAAATGGGCAGATGCTACAAGTCAGGCTTTTGTTGTTGTCATTGTTTTTGCGATCATTGAAACAGACAGGTTATCAGCATACCACTGCATGTAGTGCAGCACAGAGTCAGCAACCCATATAAGAGCATTCTAATCTAGAAGCCAGCATGGCAATTTCTTCAAATAAATGGCACCACACTGTGTACTTGGGGCTTTTTATCCCAGACTGGCTGGGCTACTCACTTTACCCCACCAAAAATACTTTATTAACCACTGTATAGGTAAGTTTGCAACTGACACATTAAAGTTTGTTAGACAGTAAATAATATAATGTACATTCTCATAGGAGTTACAATAAGCATCTGTGTAATAATCTAAAAGCCTATTTCAAAATTTCAACACTTTAGTTATAATTCTGTGTTTATTTTCCAGAACAAAAGTATTTTTAATTAAAATAAAGTAATGATATTTTACCTCTACCACATAGATTCACTAAGCCTATCAAGACAGTAATCATTATTACTACTATTTAGTACCTATTATGTGCAAGATAATTTTTTCTTTTTTTTTTTTGAGACGGAGTTTCGCTCTTGTTACCCAGGCTGGAGTGCAATGGCGCGATCTCGGCTCACCGCAACCTCCGCCTCCTGGGTTCAGGCAATTCTCCTGCCTCAGCCTCCTGAGTAGCTGGGATTACAGGCACGCACCACCATGTCCAGCTAATTTTTTGTATTTTTAGTAGAGACGGGGTTTCACCATGTTGACCAGGATGGTCTCGATCTCTTGACCTTGTGATCCACCCGCCTCGGCCTCCCAAATTGCTGGGATTACAGGCTTGAGCCACCGCGCCCGGCCGATAATTTTTTATCACATTCCACCCCAATAAGTTAGAAATTATTACCCCCATTTTCCAGAAGCAAAACTGAAGCTTCAGAAGCTTAGGTAACTTACCTAAAGTTTCAGAACAAGTGAAGCCCAAGCTGGGATTAGAACTCTGACTCCAAAGCTCATTCTTTTAGCCACTATTGCCTTTTGTGCATGCATGGTTCTTAAGCACTTAGGCACACACAACTGTTTCTTTTCACCAGCTTAAAATCTTCAGAATTCTTTGCTAAGTTTAGATGGTTATCGGCAACCATAGAATTATTGACATGTCCATGACTGATGTAGGTCATTTATATTTATGGCCTTTAAGAGTTTTTGCTAAACTGAGTTGTTCATTTTAATGAACCCATCAACTAAATATTTGGTGCCACGATATTAAATATATGCAAACTCACTCATTATATAGTCATATCACAGTTCAAAAATTTCCCCGCCTTTCACATCCACTCTATTCTTTGCAATAAAATTTTAATTGGTGCCAATGGTTCTATATGTTAAATATGTTTCTTTTAAATTAAGCATTTCCATTGATCGAAAACAATATAAAAAGCACCTAAAATCATACTTTTCTGTTAGTTTCTATATCTAAAAATTAAATCCTATTATTTAAATTAATCTGATCCTACAATTTGTATATCATTTTTGTCCTCATCTCTCTCAGTAAGGTGAAATTCTACACATTTAGAATGAAGAGTTTTTGGAAATAATGCCAAGAGATAACTGACAGATTTCCACAACAGCTATCAACAGGAAAATATCTGTTACTTTCTGAAACTGACAAACCTAATAGTGCCTGCTATGTTGAGAAATGTCTTATAAGTGTTGGAGAAGGAAGAGCTTAAACCTTGGGAAGTCATTGAAAGTACAGTCTTATAAAAATCACATTGTGAGAAGAGAAATGTCATGGTATTTCAGGGACATTATTAATGATGCGGGCAGACTTACTATTGGTTCACAAACTATTCATTAGCACTACACCTAAATCCTGAGTTCTCTTTAAATTGGAAAACCTTACGCTGCCCATTTATTTCTGGGTAATTCCAAAAGAAACATTTTACTGGATGAATTTTTAGGATGAATAAGAGAGTTTAGATGGTTATCAGCAACTGCTCTTTAGCTCAGAGTCACTCTTTACACTTTCAAGAATAACAATTTGACTCAACCTCACTTTCATTTTCAGTGAGAAATATTTCATTATCTCACATTTTCAAAAAAAAAATTATATTGAAAACTCAATCACTTTGCTCAATTGGGATTACCTCCCTAGAGGTTCACCATAAAACCATGGACTCCAATCAGAAGCTTCTCAGAGATTTTAAGAAAATATATTTATTTCATTAATACAAAGGTGAATCTGAAACCATGTAATACCCACTTAGATTAGCTCACATTTCTCCTAACAGCAACATGCATTTCTAGTGTTCAATGATTTCCCACAAGAAATTATACATGCAGATTGTTGACGAACAGTCTCATTTTAAATTTTTTTCATTATAACATTTCAAGAGCTTACACTAGATTTCTTTTCAAGGTCCCTTCCAGGGCTAAATTTCAATGACCCTATGTTTATATTCTATACATTTCCATATTTATATTGAATTCGCTTACAAGAAAGCTCTGTACAATCAAGTGTCTTGTATACTTATATTACTTTTTGTCTAATATTTTCCTGATTTTATGTGATAACAATATTCCATTTTGTTCTTCATCTAATGAGTTTGACAATGAATCTTATGTTAATGACACCTGTTATTAAATAATTATTCTTATAAACAGTGGCCCCACTCTTCCTGCTCAACAAATGCACTGCTGCATCTGTGAAATCACATTTGTTGTCATGACAACGGAGGTGGCCAACAAGGAAAAGAGGCAAAGCTTTTGTATAACATCAAGTAGAAACAGCATGTAATTTCTTAAAGTTGTTATTCAAATTAGATTTCATGATCCATTTCAAGAAAAAAGAAAGAAGAGAATAACTTTTCCCATTTCTTTTATCTCTTATAGGTTAATTGCGTCAGGAAAACATCTCTGTACAAGATAAAATAATTTATCAAATTCCATTCTTATAAGCTTAATTGGCATACGTAGCATGGCCTGACAGTGAATATAAAACAGAAGTGATGTAACATTGCATGTGAGTGTTTAGTAAAAGGGATACTAATCCAAATTATTCTCTGATAATCAGAACCTAATTTTACCTACTTTGTTCAAAATTTATGAGGTATCAAGAAGAAAGAATTTTATGTAGATGTGCTGTGCTGTCAGCACATAACATCTTCAAAATTAGAGCCCAGCATGGCTTTCAGTGTGCATGTAGGTAAAACTAGAAAGATTGACATAGAGCTCTCACTGGGTACACAGACAAGGACCCTTCAGGGTACAGTTGAAGTGGCTTTTCTTGCAGCTGACTTTTCCCCACTCTGCCTTACAGTTCCCCGAAGGATTCTGAAGCCGTTGATAAGTAAGTAGAAAGAGTCAAGTCAAGGCCAGAATCTAAATAAAAATGACAAAATCCCTCTGTGGAAATGTGGACTGACAAAAGTGAATAAATATCAAATAAAAACAAAAGGGCCAGGGAGTTGTCACTGAGCTCTGATGAAGAGGCAGAGATGATACGCAAGGAGAAAAATTGGTATAGAAATCAGGAGAAGGAGCAGTTAAGAACTGTAAGAGGAGCGGAAGTGTTTGACACTCTTGAAGTCAGTTCTGTAAAGAATAAACAGAACAGCATGTATCATACTGAGTAGTGGAATTTGGGATAAATACAGCAAGTAAAGAAAACTACATAGGTTACACAACTCAGGGCCTTACCAGAATATAAGTAATTTTTATTCACACACTAACAATGCCAGAGCACCAAGGCCAAAGTTAAGAGTTATCACAAACAATGACTGTCCTTGCTCTGAGAATAGTAAAAACACAGGTCAGTTATTGTCTGACCACTACTGTTTCTTTCGCAGACCTGTTGGTCCCCTGTGGTTAACTGACTTTTATCTTTGTGGATATCCTGCATTGTCTGGGTTTTTTTCAGTAGACTCTTTTCTAGAGCAGGTTTAGGTTTAAAGCAAAATTGAGCAGAAAGTACAGAGATTTCCCACCTATCCCTGGCTCCTACACACACACAGCTTTCCCCACTATAAACAACGCCACCCAAGTGGTACGTTTGTTATAATCAATGCGCCTACATTGACACATCATTGTCACGCAGAGCCCGTAGTTTACACTAGAATTCACTGTTGGCTTGGTACATGCCATGGGTTTGAACAAATGCATAATGGCATGTAGCAGACGCAGTAGTTTTACTGCCCTTAAAATCCTCTGTGCTCTAACTATTCATCCCTCCTCCCACAGCCCCTGGCAACCATGGATATTTTTATTATCTCCATAGATTCACCTTTCACTGAATGTCATATTTTAGAATCATATGGTAGGTATCCTTTTCAGATTGGCTTCTTTCACTTAGAAATATGCATTTCAATTTCCTTTATGTCTTTTCATGGTTTGAAAACTCATTTTTACATCCATTATCTGGATGTACCATAGCTTATGTATCCATTCATCTATTGAAACTTGGTTGCTTCAAAGTTTTGGCAATCATGAATAAAGCCACTATAAAATCTGTGTGCAGGTTTTTGTGTGGACATAAGTTTTCAGCTCTTTCAGATAGATTCCAAGAATCATGATTGCTGGATCTCATATGGTAAAAATATGTTTAGATTTGTAAAAGATTGCCAAGCTGTCTTCCAACATGCCTGTACCATTCTGCATTTCAATCAGCAATGAATGAAACTTTCTGTTGCTCAACATCCTTGCCAGCATTTGGTGTTTTCAGTATTCTGGATTTTGACCACTGTAATAGGCATGTAGTGGTATATCATTGTTGTTTTAATTCACATTTCCCTGATGACATCTGATGTGAAACATTTTTTCATACGCATTTTTTTAAGACACAGTCTCTTTCTGTCACCCAGGCTAGAGTGTAGTGGTGGGACCTTGGCTCGCTGCAGCTTCTGCCTCTCAGGTTTAAGCAATTCTCATGCTTCAGCCTCCCAAGTAGCTGAGACTACAGGCATGCACCACCATGCTCAACTAATGTTCGTATTTTTAGTAGAGATGGGTTTTTGCCATGGGTTGGCCAAGCTGGTCTCTAAATCCTGACCTCAAGTGATCCGCCTACCTTGGCCTCCCAAAGTGCTGGGATTACAGGCGTGAGCCACGATGCCCAGCCTCTTACGCTTGTTTGCCATCTGTGGGTCTTCTTTGGCTTCCTGTGAGGTGTGTGTATGTGTACATGCTCAATGTTTACCAAAGATTGCACCCAAGGTCCATCCAGAGACCAAACAAGCCAGATAGAAATCTATAACCTTGCAGCAGTAAAGTGCCCCTGACAGTGAACCCATCCTGGGAAAGAGAACCTTACCCAGGCACAAAGCTCCCTGGTCACCAGGAAAGGAGGTAGATTCTAAGGATAACCTAGAGTCAGCCACTCCAACTGGTCTCCAGGCTCCTGAGGACTCCTATCTGCACTTTCAAGCTCCTACTATATCCTAGGCTTATCTCTGAAACCACAGATGAGAAAGAGGAGTATAGTCACCAAACTATTGAACTTAAAATCTGACACAGACCTACACAGTGTGCTACAAGTGAGATCAGTGTGTGAGGAACTGCAGGGAGCTGTGAGAGAATTCAACAGGAAGGCTGCTATGGTTTGAATATTGGTGTCCCTCCAAATTTATTGGTTACAATCTAATAGTCAATGTGATAGTATTAAGAGCTGAGGCCTTTGAGAAGGGTCTTGGGGAGTCATTAGGTCTCCATCCTCATAAATGGAATTAGTGTCCTTATAAAAGCTTCTCAAAGGAGGCTCCTGCCTCCTTAAGCCATGTGAAGAAACAGCAACAAAGTGTCATCTCTGAAGCAGAGAGCAAGTTCTCACCAGACACGGAATCTACTGGTACCTTGATCTTGGAAGTGCCAGCCTCCAGAGCTATGAGCAACAAATTTCTGTTGCTGTTCTATGTTATTTTGCTATAGCAGCCGAAAGGGAATAAGACATAGACCTAACCTAAAGAATTCAAAGGAAGCATTTCTGGAGAAGAGACAACGAAATTGACATTTAACCAGGCAGGGGCCAGAGGTAAGGGATGAAGAGAATAAATTGTGCAAATCCCTGGAGAATCAACTTTAGTAAGGCCAAAGTAGGGATCACTGAGTACTGCATTATGTGGCTCTTATATCTTGTTTTAAGGATTTGGGCCTGTATCCTGAGGGTGAATACAGAGCCATTAAAAAGTTTTAATCAGAGAAGATAAAGGGACTGAAGTCATAAGTTAAAACTGAAACTGCTGTTTCTGGTAACTCTTTAAAAATACCACTGCATAAGCAAGGAGGCTGGACAACTCTCCAGAACATAGAAGGAGAAGAGGGCTGTCTTTATCCAAAGCTCAGGTAGCTTTGGCTCCTGGAGGGCTCAGCACAACACTGCAGCAGGAGAATGTAGGGTGCAGCAGGAGGTACTGCTGATGGTGAGCACAAAGATGGGGGCACACTCTGTGAAGGCCTACAGCTGAGCTGTCAGCCCTAATCCCCCACATCCAGCATTTGTAAATATTGTACTTTTGCTAGAAACCTGAGGGCAATATGGAGTTACATGACAGCAGTGAGTAAAACAACATTGAATGGTAGACATCCCTTTTCTTAAAGTCCTCTAGTGCCCCCAGTCTACCCCAGAATCTCACTGGCTCAAACTTCCTGACTACTAAATATTAACTCCAGTAGAGCAAGGATTTTTATCATGCATCAGTAAATCTCCAGTACCTAGAACAGCACCTACACCATTTTAGTAACTCCATAAATATTTGTGGGCTAAAGCAATGAGCCTCAGAGTCTTCCTCACATCTCCCAGCCTCTCTGTTTTTTTCTTTCCTTCCAGAAGATCCATCTTCTCAATTCATTATGCAGAACAATTTACATCCCACCTCCCACTCTTTTCTAGAGCTGCCTTTTCATACCCAAAGATTCATTAAAATGCTCTTCATGCCTCACCCTTTGTAGCAGGGAGGAGCCAGCAGACACTGGGATTTCAGCCCTCCCTTCACCTAAAGTCACTGTAAAGAGTCAATGTAGAATTAAAATAATCTGCTGTTTATGCAACAAGTCACAGGTTATAGAAACAAAACATCGTCTCTGTCAAGTAGCTAGAATCATCTGTGTGGAAATGATAAAAACTATGCTTCCTAATTTCACCAACATGAAACAATATTAATAAAAATATATAACTTGCTTTCTTGAAAATTCATCAAAAACTATTCTATTTTTGCATTTTTTTTTAAATCTGCTGCTTACTCCTGTTGTATAAAATAGCGAGATTTCTTCATTAGACTTTCTCTAGGTCTCCTTTTTCCTCTGAAAATATATGCTCATTCTAGAAAACTGTATCTAAATATACACATGCATATACAAAAATTAAATCGATCTTTCCTCAAGTCCCTTTTTTTAATGCATTTTTCTACATACAGTGGCAATGGTACTATATATGCATTACCGTATCCTGATGCCTTAAGGTTCTTAGACACTAAGAATCTACTAAGTAAAAACCATTTCAACCACATTATGATTATGATACAAATAATGTGTGTTAGAAAGAGCAGAGCACAAAAACAAAAGTCACTGAGACAACTTTTCAAAAAAGGTCTGGCTTTGACCTGAAAGAGAAGGGAAGGGCATTTGGGGAGGAAGAAAATTGGGGAAGCAGAAGTGGTTCTCCAAAGTAGAATAGGACAGTCACCTGAGTGAAGCAAAAGATTAATACCGAAAAAAAGAAAAGAGGCACACAGGAAGATATGTTGGAGACATGGTTTGGACTGCTCTAGAGGAGCTAATTCAAGGCATACGGATGGTCAGCCAGGTGAGGATGTATAGAAATCTCACTTAAGAAATAGAAAGAGACAAACACGGAAAAGAGTCTATTGATCCTCATACAATACTGTTAATTGTAGTTTTAATTTCATATACATAATCTTAATATACACATGAATACACACATGTATAATAATGCCACATAATAACATTTTAATCAAGAGACCACATATATGTAGTACCATAAGATTATAAGAGTGTATTTTTACTGTGCCTTTTCTATGTTGAGGTATACAAATAGTTACCATTGTGTTACAGCTGCCTGCAGCATTCAGTACAGTAACAAACTGCACCGGTTTGTGCCCTAGGAGTAATAGGCTCTGCCATGTAGCCTTGGTATGTGATAGGATACACCACCTAGGTTTGTGTAAGTACACTTCATGATGTTCACACAATGAAAAAATCACCTAACAACGCATTTTTCAGAATATATCCCTGTTGGTAAGTGATGCATGACTGTATATGTCTTGCCATACGTTCCAAGACATAAACCTTTTCCTGTCTGAAGAAATGACATGTTGAAACTTAATTTAGAAAAGCTATTATTTCAACATAATCACACTAGGCCTCTTTTCAAGTAGTGGGACTGAGAATGGTCTATTTTTGCAATGTAACTCTTCACTGCCAAAAAGCCCCTGCAATGTTGTAATTAGTATTTATGCCATAACTTCTAAACATATCATGTTAAAACGTTAAGAACATATGTAAAGTCCTTCTTTTGTACCATAATTTAATTTCAAGGAAGTTTTTAAAACAGTAGATACATAGTTTTCTGTCACGTTTCCTGAAATTCTATCCAGAACAGTTTGTTTTCTGACTGTAAATTCGCAAAAGACAAGTTAAAATGAATGCTGGGAAAGATTAAATTTATTCCTGTTGTGAATGTACACTATAAGATTTCAATCTGGATTTTTTTTGTTTTGTTTTTAGATGGAGTCTGACTCTGTTGCCCAGACTGGAGTGCGGTGGCACAATCTCTGCTCACTGCAACCTCTGCCTCCCAGGTTCAAGCAATTCTCCTGCCTCAGCCTCCCAAAGTGTTGAAACAGGCATGAGCCACCGCACCCAGCCCCAAGATTTTTTAAAAATTACACCATGCCCATAGTTCACCAATAAAAGGAAGAAAAATGGCAGGAGGAACAGGAGGTATCAAGTGCTAAAGTTTATTTTTCTTTTACTCTTTAGTATTCATCTATCCTAAAAGTCCCATTTATGTTATAGGATATTTATTTATGCTTCTCGTTAAAGGTATAAGGTTTAAAGAAAAAAATCCACACTTAAATTATTCATATAATTAGACTTCCTCCATATTTTAAACATTTTATTTATCCATTTATGTTGATAGACATGTAGGTTGTTCCCATATCTTTGCTATTGGGAATAATACTGTAATGAAAGCTATCTCTTTGACATAGTGATTTAATTTTCTTTGACTGTATACCTAGTAGTGAGATTGCTAGGTCACATCGTAGGAGACATAGTAGTTTTAGCTTTAATTTCTTGATGGCTGTACCAATTCACGTTGCCGCAAACAGTGCACAAACCTTCCCTTTTTCTCTACACCCTTGTTAACAGTTTTTATCTTCATGCTATTTCTGTTTGTATTCTGACTATACAAAAGTTCCTTTAAAAATTATATTTGAGATCTTTTTATCAGATATGGATGTATTATTTCCTTGACAAAGTATTGCTTAAATATCAGCTGTGTCATCAGAATTTCACCCCAGCAGATAATGAAGACTCCAGCTGATAAAAGTATGCAAATATTTCTTCACACCTTCAGTGGTTACCGTAATTAATTATCAATGACACTAGGTTATAAAACAAATATTTCCTCCTTCTTTTTTTCTGTCAGACACAGTCTGATGCTGTCATCCAGGCTGGAGTGCTGTGGTGTGATCTCAGCTCACTGCAACATCCACCTCCTGAAATCAAGTGATCCTCCCACCTCAACCTCTGGAGTAGCTGGGAGTACAGGCACATGCCACCACACCCAGCTAATTTTTGTATTAACTAATACTTTCTTAAAGGAATAAAGTGTCAACAAGAAACTAACTATTCACATTACTACATGATCATGAATAATTAAATTTTTATAAAAACTGTTATAACTCTATTGTAAACTAATTGTTCCAGATTTCCATGAATCAATAAAGTCAGTATGCCATTTTTATCACATAGTTCCCAGAAAATGACTGTAAGCGTATCTTTCCATCAAGAAGGTCAATGCAGAAAAGCATTACAAGAGGCAGCAAGGTAATGTTACAAATCAAAAGTGCTAATCTTATCAGTAAAGTTAGTCTTCATGTTTTTATTTATATCAGTTAATGATAATGCTACCTTTGTTCACAGTGTCTCTTCAATACAGAGCAGAGAGGAAGTAAGTTTTTGTTTGCTTGCTTGATCGCTTTTCATTTGTTTTGCTTTCATTTTATATCACATGAAATGAGATTGAGGCAAGTTTCTTTGCCTTCTTCTGATGACAGGTGCTGTGTGGCATCAATTAAGTGGTGTGCTTAGTTCAAGGGTAAAGTTTACCATTCTCCGATTTCTTTTAAACTCTGATTACCTCCAGTGCCAGGCAACATATTCTGTACCCATGTAGGCTTTTCCAACTCTAAGGAGCCCTTTTTCAAGAGCCTAATGACAGGCTGTCTATAAGCAACCTGGTTGACAACTGCACAGTGCCGACTCAAATTCTCAACATGCTGCCTGAGACTCAGCAGGACAGAAAGGGAAGGCAAAGAAATTAGCACAGAAATGAAAAACTTGATGAAATGTCAAAAATGAGAGGACTGAGTTACATTTTGCAGAGGATTCAGCCACAAATAGAAAGCTTTGGGAATCATGCCCAAAAATTCAGGAAAACTACTATCTCTAAGGGTCTTGTGCCCTCTCCCACCTGAACTACTATACCAAACCAGACATAACAGATACATTATACGTGGCAAAAGTCCCAAAGGGCCTCTCAATACCTTCTGTTAAAGAAATGATAACCATCAAAAATGGATTAAAGAATGCCCAAAACCCAGAACTGGTAAGATAAAGGGTCTCAAACCTTGTGATCTCTTCTCTCTGGCTGTCTCAGGGGATATAAATGTCTCCCACGACTAGATAGCTGAGAGCAGTCTCTTGAACCCTTCTCAGTCAATCTAAGCTCCATCATGCACTCATCATATGACCTCACATAAGTTATCTAGTCTTTCTGAGCTTCTGTTTCCCCACATGTAAAATGAAAATAATATTTTTATCTCCTTCGTAAAACTTGTGAGCATTAAAAGTACAGACAGCATGGTGCATAGTAAATAGTAAATAAGCATTAGACACAGTATGGATGGGTGCAGAAATGGAACTTTATTTTACATTTCTGTTAAAATCCATTTCAATCTATTTTATGGAGTACATGTTTAACCAATAAAGTTCAAATTCTCTTTCAGGTCTGTTTCTTCTCACCAACCCTTTCACAATTTCGTAACTGCCTCTATATATCAGAAGCAAAGTAGTTTCCTTCCTCTTTCTTCATGGGTTCTTCTTCTGGCATAATTCTTCAAATTCTACCCATCTTTTATAGCCCATCCTGAAGGTAACTTTCTTCATAAATATTTTCCGACTATACCAGTCAACTTTTCCCCTTCACTTTCCCCAACTCTTATAGGACCTATGTAATCTGAATATCACTTGATTCTGCTAACTCAAGATTGTTACATATGATTAAATTTAAAACATTTAAATGTTAAAACACAGAAAAATTAAATAAATTTGAGATTATATCAAAGGTAAATACTATATTTTGGTTTATATTAGACAAAATAAATACAGCACTCAAATATATTCTGATTTCCTCAAGTTCCATAGGTATAAAATGTTGTAAAATTAGCTCTTACTTAGTAAATGCATTTTGTATGCCATACTTTAGACTAAGAGCTTTTCATATCTTATCTCATTTAAGCCCTACAGGTTTAGTGAAAGAAAAAAGAAAAAAGAGGTAGATTAAGTGGGGGAAAAAGGAAAGAGGAGGATCCTTTGTGGAGCCATATATCACAGTTTTGTGAACATTATTCATTGAATTCTCCTTACAATCTTGGGTGGAAATGGTAAATTCTTCACTTTACAGATAATAAAACTGACAATGAGTAGATTTAAATAACTGATTCAAGGTCATCTAACTAGCAAATGACAAACATAAAGTTCAAATCCAGTGATTTCTAACTCTAGTGCCTATGGACTAAATTCTGTACTGTCAGAGACCAGTCATCAAACCCTGATTCATTCTCTAGCTTGCGACGCTCAGAAAGTAAGCTTGACCTGCCACATCTCACCTCCCCTAATGGAAAGGAATCACTAAAACCAAAAGTTAACACTTATTGAAGATGTACCATGTTCAGGCACTGTGCTAAGTAGTTTATGAGAATTATGCCATTTCTTTCTCACAATAAATCTGTAATGCATTTATAATTATCCCTGTTTTACAGAAAAAGAAAAAGCAGCAAAGAGAGGAATGAAACTTTTCGAGACTACACAGCTAATATGATTGCACTGGAATTCAGATCCCACTTTCCCCTCCTTCATGTGTTATACTCTCTGCAGGGATCAAAAGGACCTGTCAAAAACTACTGCACCTGGTGTTGTGAGTGTTAAATGAAACAACATATAGGAAAATGCCTTGAGTACAAATGTCAACTTTGTTTATAGAATTTCAAGTAATACCAACTAATGTACTAGAGGACAAAACCAGGCTTCAGGCTGGGCATGGTGGCTCACGCCTGTAATCCCAGCACTTTGGGAGACAAAGGCAGGTGGATCACCTGAGGTCAGGAGTTTGAGACCAGCCTGGTCAACATGGTGAAATCCTATCTCTACTAAAAAAAATTTTTTTAATTATCTGGTGGTGGGTACCTGTAATTCCAGCTACTCAGGAGCCTGAAGCAGGAAAATCACTTGAACCCAGGAGGCAGAGGTTGCAGTAAACTGAGATTATGCCATCACACTCCAGCCTGGGCTACAAGAGAGAGACTCCATCTTAAAAAAAAAAAAAAAAAAAAAATCCAGGCTTCAAAAAATTATTGACTAGCTGAAAGGATTTGTCAAGTTAACAAGATCAAACTTCATAAGCTAACAGCAAGACCATGTAATTAAGTTTAAAAAATCAAATGTACCAGTTCTGAAGGGAGCAGACATGGTTAGCAGCTGGTACATAAAAAGATTTTAATAGATTTCAAGCTCCAACATGATATTGTAGTGTAGCTATATTTAAAGACAACAAAGCTCAAGGTAATCTTGGGTTGTATTGATAGAAATTCAGTGTCCAAACAAGATGGACCAGAGTGGGACTGACATGTGAGTACTGGGGTTCACTCAGGTGAATTCCCTGAGTTTAGAGAAATGATGACAGAAGTGAGCAGAGTACTGGACAGAACTTAGAAACCTGCCACACTGAACGCTGATGTTATGACAATGTATCCGAAAACTCACACTAATAGTCATGAAACACTTGAAAGATTGTATTCTGATGACCATTCAAGCAAAATAAGAATCATGCTTGGAAAATAGAGAAAAAAAATGTTTTGGATCAGTATGAAGGAAAATTTTAAATAATTAAAGCTGTTAAAAATTGTATGAACTTTCTTATGAATGTGAGTGGTCCCTGTCACTGCAGGTGCTCAAGCAGAAGGTCAGCCTCCACTTGTCACAAATATTATGTATGACATCCAGGCAAAAGACAGGGGCTGGAACTATATGCTCTTGAGGTCTCTTATGGATTTTAAATTTCATGTGTGAAGAGGAAGGGGGAGAATATTTTAAATCTGACAGAAAGTGCAAATTGCCCCTGTTTAGAATAATTTATACAGCACATTAATAGCATAGTGCCATACTCAGAAGTGGCTTAATGGTCTCTGAATAAAGAAAAATGTTTCTGATACATCAAAATAATCTATGTTGTCTAATAAACTCAAAATACAGTTTAAATCCATTCTGGAAGACTAAACACTTATGTATTTGTTAAAGACTATGAGTTAACTTATCATCATGTATGACAAACTATACAGTGGCTTTCTTTTCCTGCTCCCCTACTTTTCTCTTTTCATGATGGAGCTTACTACACGATCTAAAACAGTATCTATTTCCAGCCCAGACAGTTTTTCTGGGCTCCATGCTTGTATCATTCTACTCAATATTCCCATGTGGATGCTCAACAGGTTATCCTGAAAAATTATTTCTATGACTGAGTTCTGAGTTCTTAAGTGCCAATTCTCAACCACAGTCAATCTAGTCTTCCTCCAGTTTTCCTACTTTTAGTCAATTACACTGCCATCCCCAAATCTGCTTATGCCATAAACTTTGAAACCATCTGTGAAAGTTTCTTTTCCTATGTCCTGTATCCTGCCTGTAACCTAGACTGACTATTAAAAACAAACAAAAACAAACAAACAAAAAACATGTCTCCATGACTTTGGCTCATACTCCAATCCTTTCTAATCTCGCTTACTCCAGAGCTAATGGAAACCCTCAGGACTAGTCTGCCCTGTCTTAGCTTTTGTATCTTTTTTTTAATTGCATTTTAGGTTTTGGGGTACATGAGAAGAACAGGCAAGATTGTTGCATAGGTACACACATGGCAGTGTGATTTGCTGCCTACCTCCCCATCACCTATATCTGTCATTTCTCCCCATGCTATCTCTCTCCAACTCCCCACCCCCTGCTGTCCCTCCTCTATCTCCCCCCAACAGACCCCAGTGTGTGATGCTCCCCTCCCCGTGTCCATGTGTTCTCATTGTTCAACACTCACCTATGAGTGAGAACATGCAGTGTTTGATTTTCTGTTCTTGTGTCAGTTTGCTGAGAATGATGGTTTCCAGGTTCATCCATGTCCCTACAAAGGACATAAACTGGATAAAGAAAATGTGGCACATGTACACCATGGAATACTATGCAGCTATAAAAACAATGAGTTCGTGTGGACACAGGGAAGGAAGCATCACACACCAAGTCTGTTGGGGGGCAAGGGGCTAAGGGAGGGAAAGTGGGGGATGGCAAGATTGGGGAGGGATAACATGGGGACAAATACCTAATGTAAGTGACAGAGGAATGGATGCAGCAAACCACCATGGCATGTGTTTACCTATGTAACAATCCTGCACAATCTGCACATATACCCCAGAACTTAAAATGTAATAAAAAATATACAAATAAAAGAATTACAAATATGTAAGAAATCCTAAGAAGTCATTCAATTTATTTCTCTTCCCTAAGATAATACCAAATGTAGTTCACTATTACATTTTAAAGCCTTCAATGGAAGACCCAAGGCTTCTCTTAGTTTATTTTTATAATTTTTAAGTTATTTTACGATCTTTAAAATTCTTCCTTACAATCTAATTAAATTCATCATACTTTAGCTCATCTTTCCTTTGATTTTTCTTAGTGGTGATATGCATGTGGACTATTATGTTATATTCTGGATAAATGCTATGCAAAAACTTGAAGGCAATTATAAAAATGACCTGTAGTCTTAAGGTCAAGCAATTTATGTTCTTTTACTTTTCCTTTACGGGTCATATTTTCTAAATTATTAATCTTTATAATTTTCAATGAAACTTTGTTATTAGAAAGGCTCAACAGTGAAAAGGAACAAACTATTTAGCAGATTTGCAGCATTTTAATGGCACTGTTAAACTTCATCATGCAGATTTGCCCTTTTCTTAAGCCATACTCAGACCTTTGCAGTTGAAAAGAAAATGCCAAAACTTTACCCTAAGTAGTGAAAATTTATTTTTTATTGAAATGGCACCTCTCTTGAAAATAATACTTTTCAATTTGAAACATCACTATATCTTTTCCAAAACCAACAACATAGCATTCAAAATGACCTACTCTGATACGTGATAATAATTAGGTTATCACAGACAATACAGACTTTAATAAACAATAAACTCACTTCATAAAATGAATCCATTAGTTTTCAAAATTCTGTGTTCTTTTTATAAAAAAAATAAATGCACTGACATCTTTTTTATTACCACTTATGTTGGACAACAGATATCTGGTGAGAAATGACAATATCACAAGAGTCAGTCCAGTTCAGATCTAGAATATAATCATTTTGGCTTTCTAAACCATTTGATATTGGTTTCTCTGAACCTTATGAAGTTGAGTTATTTATGTGCTAAACATATTAAGTCATAGGGCTTGCTTGTTGCCTTATGGGGCAACCCATATATGCCATACACAGTACCCATGAGGTTCCCATTGACATTTAGCTGTAGTTGCACACAATGGCAATCTGCTCACTGATGCACTTATTAGCTTCTTTCCCTTCTGTACTACTCAGGGTTCTCCAGAGAAACCAAATCAATTGGATGGATGGATGGATGGATGGATGGATGGATAGATAGATAGATAGATGTACATATAGAGAGACAGAGAGATAAAGGAAGAGAGAAAAGAGAAAGATTTATTATAGGAATTTTCTCACATAATTATGGAGGCCAAGAATCCCACTCTTTGCCATCTGCAAGCTGGAGAACCAGGAAAGCTAGTTGTATTAATACATTCTCATGCTGCCATAAAGAAATACCCAAGACTGGGTAATTTATAAAGGAAAGAGGTTCAATTGACTCACAGTTCAGCATGGCTGGGGAGGCCTCAGGAAACACACTTATGACAGAAAGGGAAACAAACATATACTTCTTCACAAGGTGGCAGGTAGGAGAATGAGAAAATAATAGTCAAGCAAAGGGGAAATCCCCTTATAAAACCATCACATCTTGTGAGAACTCGTTCACTATCACAGAACAGTATGGAGGCAACTGCCCCCATGATTCAATTATCTCCAGTTGATCCCACCCTTGACATGTGGGGTATTACAATTCAAAATGAGATTTGGGTGGGGACACAGCCAAACCATTTAACTCCACCCTTTGCCCCTTTCAAATATCATGTCCTCACATTTCAAAACACAATCATGTCTTTCCAACAATCCCCCAAAACCTTATTTTAGCATTAACTCAAAAGTCCAGAGTCCAAAGTCTCATCTGAGACAAGGCAAGCTCCTTTCGCCTATGAATCTTTAAAATCAAAGCAAGTTAGTTACTTCCAAGATAAAATCGGAGTGCAGACATTGGATAAATACATCCATTCCAAATGGGAGAAACTGGCCAAAACAAAGGGGTTACAGGCCCCATGCAAATCTAAAATCCAATAGGGCAGTCATTAAACTTTAAGGTTCAAAAATGATCTCTTTTAACTCCATGCCTCACATCCAGGTCACACTGATGTGAGAGGTGGGCTCCCTGGGGCTTAAGCCTCTGTGGTGTTGCAGAGTAAAATCCCCTTCCCAGCTGCTTTCATGGGTTGGCATTGTCTGCAGCTTTTCTAGGCACACAGAGATAGCTGTAGGTGGATCTACCACTGACAGCGATTGGTGGATCTAGGATCTGGAGAACATTGGCCGTCTTCTCACAGCTCCACTAGCCAATGCCCCAGTGAAGACTCTGTTGGTGGCTCCAACCCTACATTTCGCTTCCACACTGCCCCAGCATAGGTTCTCTGTGAGGGATCCACCCCGGCAGCAAACTTCTGCCTGGACATCCAGGCATTTCCATATATCCTCTGAAATCTAGGCAGAGATTCCTAAACCTCGATTCTTTACTTCTGTGAACCTACAGGCCCAACACCACATGTAAGTCACCATGGTTTGTGGCTTGCACCCTCTGAAGCAATGGCATAGCTGTACATTGGCCCCTTTTAGCCATAGCTAGAACTGAAGCAGCTGGGGAGGCAGGACATCATGTCCTGAGGCAGCACACAGCAGGGGGGCCCTAGGCCGAGCCCAAGACACCATTTTCCCTCCTAGGGCCTCCGGGCCTGTGATGGGAAGTGCTGATGTGAAGGTCTCCAGCATTCCCTAGAAACATTTTCCCAATTATCTTGGTGATTTACATTTGGCTCCTCTTCACTTATGCAAATTTCTGTAATTGGCTTGAATTGCTTCCCAGAAAATGGGTTTTTCTTTTCTGTCACATGGTCAGGCTGCAAATTTTTCAAACTTATTCTCTGCTTTCTTTTGAATGCCTTGCTGTTTAGAAATTTCTGCCAGATACCCTAAATCATCTCCCTCAGGTTCAAAGTTCCACAGATCTCTAGGGCAGGGGCAATATGCTGTTAATCTCTTTGCTAAAACATAACAAGAGAAATCTTTGCTCCAGTTCCCAACAAGTTTCTCATCTCTATCTGAAACCATTTCAGCATTTGGTCACTATCAGCATTTTGGTCAAAGCCATTCAACAAGTCTCTAGGAAGTTGCAAACTTTCCCACATTTTCCTATCTTCTTCTGAGCCCTCCAAACTGTTCCAGCATCTGCTTGTTCCCCAATTCCAAAGTCACTTTCACATTTGCATGTATCTTTATAGCAGCACCCCACTCTCTGCAGTGCCAATTTACTATATTAGTCTGTTCTCACACTGCCAATGAAGGCATACCTGAAACTGGGTAATTTATTATTTTTAAAAAAAAAAAGGTTTAATTGACTCTCAGTTCAGCATGGCTGGGGAGGCCTAGGGAAACTTACTCTCATTGCAGAAGGGGAAACAAACACATCATTCTTCACACGGCAGCAGGAAGGAGAAGAATGAGAAAATAATAGCCAAGTGAAGGGGAAAGGCCCTTATAAAACCAACAGATCTCATGATAACTCACTCACTATCATGACAACTGTACGGGGGAACTGCCCCCATGATTCAATTATCTCCAGCTGGTCCTACCCTTGACAAGCGGAGATTATGTAACAATTCAGGATGAGATTTTATATGGGGACAAACCACCATATCACTGGTGGCATAATTAAGTCCCAGTCTAAATGCCTGAGCAAGGAAGGGCTGCAGGTGTTGAGGAGGATCCAATGGCATAAGTACCTACACAAGTAGTCCAAAAGCCCCCAAAATAGGAGTGCCAATGTCTGAGGGCAGGAGAAGACAGATGTCCAAGATCAAATAGGAAACAAATTTGCCTGTCCTCTGACATTCTGTTCTATTCAGCCCATGACAGATTAGATAATGCCATCCAGGTTAGTGAAGGGCATCTTCTTTATTCCATCTATTTATCCAAACATTAATCTATTTCATAAATACCCTCACAGACATATCCAGAAATAATGTTTTATCAGCTATCTGGGCAACCCTTAACCCAGTCAATCTGACACATAAAATTAACCACCACACCCTCCTAACAATGTTGTCTGGAATCACCTTCCAAATAAAACTACCTGCATTCAAATTTTTGTCTTTGGGTCTAATCTGAAGACACTATCCTTATGTCAGTACTTTCTTATTTTTTCCTTTCATTCTCATGTAAAATGAAGAAAAGTTGAATCTCCTCATTGATATTAACAACTATGTTTAAGTTAAAATTTAAGTTATAATTATGGTATGATTTATGAAAATAAAGTTTTGCTTAATCATCATAAGTACTATACATTTATGAGCATAGTATTAGAGAATTATATTATTATGAGATCTCTGATAGTTTTAGCTAAACTTTGCAACCATGTTATTAACTTTCTATTTTTCTTTTTTTTTTTTTAATTAATGTTTTCTTTAAGTTCCAGGGTACATGTGCAGGATGAGCAGGTTTGTTACATAGGTAAATGTGTGCCATAGTGATTTGCTGCACCTGTCAATTCACCATCTAGGTATTACGCCCAGAATGTACTAGCTATTTTTCCTAATGCTCTCCCTCCCCCAACCCCAACCCCTAAAAAACCCCACTGTGTGTTGTTCCCATCCCTGTGTCCATGTGTTCTCATTGTTCAGCTCCCAATTATAAGTGATAACATGTAGTGTTTGGTTTTCTCTTCCCGCATTAGTTTGCTGAAGATAATGGCTTCCAGCTCCATCCATGTCCCTGCAAAACACATGATATTCTTCCTTTTTATGGCTGCATAGTATTCATATATATATATATATATATATATATATATATATATCTCCCCACATTTTCTTTATTCAGTCTATCATTGATGAGCATTTGGGGTGATTCCCTGTCTTTGCTATTGTGATTAGTGTTTCAGTAAACATACACATGCATGTATCTTTGTAATAGAATTCTTTATATTCCCTTAGATATATACCCAATAATGGGATTGTTGGGTCAAATAGTATTTCTGGTTCTAGATCTTTTGAGGAATCACACCAGTTTCCACAAAGGTTGAACTAATTTACATTGCCAACAACAGTGTAAAAGTGTTCCTATTTCTCCGGAACCTGACCAGCATCTGTTGTTTCTTGACTTTTTAATAATCACCATTCTAACTGGCATGAGATTATATCTCATTGTAGTTTTAATTTGCTTTTATCTAATGACCTGTAATTTTGAGCATTTTTATATATGTTCATTGGCCATATTATTAAATTTCTATAGTTAGACATGAGCTTTCAGATTTCACATGTATACAGTAATACTACCTTACTTTTCCTTTTTTTTTTCTTTTGTTTGAGATGGAGTCTCACTCTGTCACCCAGGCTGGAGTGCAGTGGCACAATCTCAGCTCACTACAACCTCTGCCTCATGGGTTCAAGCAATTCTGCCTCTGTCTCCCAAGTAGCTGGGATTACAGGCACTCACCATCACGCCCAACTAATTTTTGTATTTTTAGTAGAGATGGGGCTTTGCCATGCGGGCCAGGCTGGTCTGAGACTCCTGATTTCAAGTGATCCATCTGCCTCAGCTTCCCAAAGTGCTGGGATTATAGATGTGAGCCACGACACCTGGCCTACTTCACCTTTCATAGCATGAAATATTTTTCAAAATATTTCTTTATTCATAGCCTTTATCATTATAAACCTGATGGTCAGTGATCTTTACACTCATTTCATGCATTCTGAAATTTCAAGGCTAGCCTTCATAAAATTAGTAGCATTTTTTTCTATTGCCAACTAATTGGGCATTGAGTAGAATTACAAATAGTCTCATAAACATTAAATAAAACTTAACCAAATTGTTCAAATTAACTTAAAGCCTTCGGCTTTATTTAAATAATTTTGATTAGATACATGACATGCGAGAATCCATCTGTACTCTTATTCTGGGCCTCACAGATGTCAGGAGGCTCCTGAGGAATAATAAAGACCACTTAGGCCCTCAGGAACAGGATGCCCCCTCCACCTTTGCAGAGCGATCATGACCACAAATTCCCTGTCATTTTTGTTTTTCGTTTTTTTTGTTTTCTTTTTCTTCTTTTAAAGTCAGGGTCTCACTCCATTGTTCTAGCTGAAGTGCATTGGTATGATCACAGCTTACTGTAACCTTGAGCTCCTGGGCTCAAGCAATCCTCCCACCTCAGCCTTTGGGAAATTGGGACTATAGGTGTGCATCACCATGATCAGCAGTTTTTTTAGAGATGGAATCTTGCTATGTTTCTCAGACTGGTCTTGAACTCCTGGCCTTAAGCAATTCTCCTGTGTTAGCCTCCGTAAGTGCTGGGGTTACAGGTATGAGTCACTGCGCCCAGCCTCTCTGTCATTTTATTCTGAACTCTTGATTTTTATCCCACACAATTAGTATAGTTTTGAAAAATTAGTTACTCCTCATTAAATAGCCAAAGGCATCAAGTGAATTAAATTGTCGCTTCTCACCTCTCACACTGGGGGATTTTCCAGAATACTTTATAAACACACTCACAGCACCAGCGAGAGCTTCTCAATAAATCCTAGGGGAAGTGGTATTTGCTTCTTCTTAAATTTCTAGAAGAATGAGGAGAAAGGGACCTGGTATTTGCAGAGAAGCCAAATACTAGTACATTCTTGCCATTAACTTATTTCACAGATGAGTTATGCATAATAAAATAAGCTTTTAAAGATATATATTAGGCTGGGCACTGTGGCTCAAGCCTGTAATCCCAGCACTTTGGGAGGCCGAGGCGGGTGGATCATGAGCTCAAGAGATCGAGACCATCCTGGTCAACATGGTGAAACCCCGTCTCCACTAAAAATACAAAAAATTAGCTGGACATGGTGGCTCGTGCCTGTAATCCCAGTTACTCAGGAGGCTGAGGCAGGAGAATTGCCTGAACCCAGGAGGCGGAGGTTGCGGTGAGCCAAGATCGCGCCATTGCACTCCAGCCTGGGTAATGAGCGAAACTCCGTCTCAAAAAAAAAAAAAAAAAAAAAAAAAAAAAAAAAAAAGACATATATTAGCATTCTTTGGGAGATAAGTATAAAAATTCAAAGAGTTAAAACGTTCCTTTTATGAAGGGCCCCAACACTGCAGAGTAATTACACTTCGAAGTGCCGAGGAAGCAGAAGAGACCACAAGTCCGGAACAAGCCTACTCTATGAGCCGACAGTCATTCAGAATTTCTCCTTGCTGCCTTCCATCAAGACGTCAGTACACAGATCTAGGCTGCCCTCTCCTGTCCTAAGTGAGTCACCTATAACGCCAAAGTGGACTTGGAAAGTAGACCGCAAGAAGAACTTGAATGTCAACATGAGGTCATAAGGAAAACTTTTTGAATCCTTTACAACAAGAGCACCCATCTAGCCTAGGTGAGTTTAAAACTATTTTTTTGCCCATCAACTTGGCAATTAGCAGCCAAAAGCATAATTTAACAACAATAACTGAAATAGACCAAATGTAATGTTGTAGCTAATAATATTATGGCTGGGGAGAGAGAAACCCTAGCTAATTGGAGCGGAAGAGAAGCTGACCACAGAAAGCTAGACCTGTACAAATTCTGTCTCCTCAGCCTCCTTCCTAAGCTGGCATGACCATTCTTTTGCAACTTCACATTTTATTTTCTTCATGTAAAATTCATCAGCAGATATCATAGTCAATTAATCTTTTATTAATAGAACAATTAAAAAATACATGTTGGTACAGTGTATAGCTGAAATGTGACTGTAATATTAAAATTAATGTCAATTTATAATTTTTATATGTGTAAGAGATAAAAATAAAACTAGAGAAAAAGGACAAAAAAATAATTCTGAGTACTGCAAGGTAAATCTTTCTCATTTCAGTTTCACATAGCAAAGGACCATGACAGTAACTAACCCTCTTTCTTTGTGCCATTCTTGATGTCTTGCGGCAAAAGAGGGAAAAAAATAAGTATTCTTAAATAATTATTTATGATTTATTAAAATATTTATTAATAAAATTGATCCCTTAAAAATTGTTTTAAATGAGGTATCCGAAGTATGAGTGATATGAGTCTATTTATTGCCTTTCAGTGCATATATATATAGACTACAAACAATATTTACCTAGAGTAAGACTCCAAGCATATATTGAACTTTAACTTCTCCAACATAATGTATACTAGCCAGAAACTAAAACAAATACTAATAATGCAGTATGATGACAGAGATAAATATGCTTCTATCACTTTTCTTATACCACACTCCCAAGTCGTGCCTGATAGCATCTTTAGAGTCAGGGTCTGACTCCATTGTCCCAGCTGAAGTGCCATGGTATGATCATAACTTACTGTAACCTTAAACTCCTGGGCTCAAGCAATCCTCCCACCTCAGCCTCTGGGTAGCTGGGATTATAAGCATGTACCACAGGCCCAGCCAATTTTTTTTCATTTTCTTGGGAAAGCCTACTCTGACCCCAAGTCTACAAGAGGTATCCCCACATATTCTTCCAGCTTATAAAAACCTGCACCTCCCATATGACTGTTTCTTTCTCAGTGGATCGCAAGTTCCTGTTTACATTCTGAAATCCCTGCTTGCCGGCACACTCTCAGAAGTCAGAGACCATGTGGGTCTCCTTGTCTCTACTATCTCCAGCATCTCCCACAGTGCCTGGCACCCAGTAGGTATTGCCTAAATATTTGTTAAGAAAAAAGTCCATAGTCACATTTAATTATTGACCTCTGATTATCTACCTTGTAATCTTTGTTGAATCACATTTTTTTCTTGTTATCAGGCTGTCACATTTATGAGCATATGTTTGTGTCTTTTCCTTATATCATTACTTAGTGCCATTAGGAAAGTCATAATAATTTTAACCAAAGACTGTTCACACAGATGACTAAAGAAAATGTGGCATATATGCACAATGGATTACTATTTAGCCTTTACAGAGAAGGAAATCCTGTCATTTGTGACAACATGGATGAACCTGGAGGATATTGAGGGAAACAAGTTAGACACAGAAAGACAAACACCACATGATCTCACTCATGTGGAAAAGTTGATCTCACGGAAGTAGAGAGAAGAATGATGGTTACCAGATGCTGGAGCAGTGTTTTTGACAGGAGGCTGAGAAGATATTAGTCAAAGGATACAAAATTTCAGTTAGGAGGAATAATTTCAAGAGGTCTATCATACAATATGGTGACTATGGTTA
The DNA here is from genome assembly GCF_048565385.1 of Saimiri boliviensis. Lineage (NCBI taxonomy): Eukaryota > Metazoa > Chordata > Mammalia > Primates > Cebidae > Saimiri > Saimiri boliviensis. The sequence continues at coordinate 111,220,833 of NC_133452.1, forward strand.
ATAACAACATATTACATTCTGGAAAAATACTAGGAGAGTAGATTTATTTAAGAGTGCTCACCACAAAAATGACAACTATGTGAAGTAATGCAAATATTAATTATCTCCATGTAGCCATACCACCATGTATATATATATATTTCAAATCATGTTGTATACAGTAATATATAATATTAAGTCAATTTTGAAATAATACCAAAAAATCTTTAAAAGACACATCACAAATGATAAGGTAGCTAAATCTACTGCCAAAAAAAAAAGTGTAACTTCTTGTTGTCATTAGAAAAATGCAAATAGAAACAACAACGAAAAACCATCTCACACCAATCGGAATGACTTATGAAAAAGTCAAAAAATAACAGATGCTGGCAAAGTTACAGAGAAGAGGGAACCAGAGGAATAAAAATCATTCTACAATAAAGACACAAGCAAGCAAATGTTCCTTGCAACACTTTTCATAACAGCAAAGACATGTAATCAACCTAAAAGCCTAACAATGACAGACTGGATAAAGAAAATATGGTACCTATATATCATGAAATGTTATACAGCTTTAGAAAAGAACAAGATCATGTCTTTGGCAGGAACATGGATGGAGCTGGAGATTATCATCCTTAGCAAACTAACGCAGGAACAGGAAACAAAATACCACATGTTCTTGTAAGTGGGAGCTAAATGGTAAGAACTTATAAACTCAAAGAAGTAAATGACAGACACTGGGATCTACTTGAGGGAGGACAGTTAGAGGAGGAAGAGGAGCAGAAATTATAACTATTGTGCACTGAGCTTAATACCTGAGTCATTTAATAATATGTGCAACAAACCCCAATGACATGTGTTTATCAATGTAACAAACCTTCACATGTATTCCCAAACCTAAAATAAATTGTTTTTTAAAAAGCACGTAACTGACTCTCCACCTTCTTGGACCCCTAGTTCTTCACTGCCCCCAATTCAAACCCATTACAAATCTAGTAGCTTATAAATCTTTCATATTCAGTTCAGATCAATTAGCTTCTATAGGGTCACTCTTAAAAGAAGGCCAAAGCAATTCCAGCCCTCTGGTTTATCACTGATCATTGAAATGCAACATAACGTTGACAAGGATTTTTAGAAGGGAGAAAAAATACAGACAAACAGCGGAAGTAGAGAGCCAGAGGTGATTACATTTGTCTGCAGAGGCCAGGATGGCTTCTGGAAAGAAGTAACACTTGAGCAGTGTTTTAAGTAAAAATTTTATTGACATTTAACCTACATATATCAGCTCTCTTTTGAAATGCATTCAACAGGAAAAGAAAGGAGAGATGAAAATGGAGAGTACTGGAAAACACTGCAGTATGTAACAGGTTGCTGTGCTTGGGCATTTAAGTAGTTCAGGATCACTGGACCATAAAACGTGAGAGAGAGTATAGCAGGAGATTTGCCCAGGGAAGCAGCCAGGGCTCCAGATACTGGGCTAAGATGCTGCTACTTACATATAAGCAGAAAAGTAACACAATTATGCAGTATTTATCCTCTTAGAAAGAACATCCTAGCTGATGTGTGAAGAACGGATCTGAGTCTGGTGAGAAGAAAGGCAAGGGGACCAATTAAGAGGCCACTGCAAATGACTAGGCAATACTGATTAGCCAAGACATGTCATTGCTCTCTCTAATCAGTAACAATAGTTAAAAAGTGCTATTGTTGATATTCCATGCTGTTCTAGGCCAAAGTGCAACTGCTAATCTTAGAGAAATGCAGACATGGACTCTTGTTCCAAAGAAGGAGAAAAATCTTTTTCTCTGATAGAAGCCATTTTCCCCTGAGAGATATTATTTGAAATTACCTTTAAGATGTCATTCTATGATATTAATTTTCTGCTGTTTACGGTAAGCTTACGATACTCCCTTCATCGCTAACATGTCTTCCTCTCAGCATCACTACAGTGTATGGAACCAAATAAGACACTGTTTCAGTTAAAGTCTTTCAATCATAAAGATCAGAAACTTGCTCAGTCACTGGAGACAATTCGACAAGGACAGACACCGAGAAGGTAAACTCAGAATTGGAATAATCTACCTCCTGCTATGTGAGAACCAGAGCCCTATTTTGGAACAGTTACTTGAACATAACATTTGTTAGTGAGGATGATGATAAATGAATATACACTGTAACAACTCATCAGATTTCTCATATCTCACTCTTTTAAAATGCAGCTGAGATTGTACGTGTATTAGACCAAATTTTTCATCATTTGGAGTTAATTTTTTTCAAAAATTTTGATTACTTGAATTGGTGTTGCAGCCTAAAAATCAACTACCTTAATTTTCAATTAATCAACAATTATTAAAAATTAAAGGTCACATATCATGCAACATGTTGATCATATATGGTTAAGTAACAATGTATTGTATTCTGGAAAAATGCTCAAAAGAGTAGCTTTTCAGAGTTCTCACCACAAAAATGACAGCTATGTGAGGTAAGACATATGTTAATTAGCTCAATTTAGCTATTCCACAATGCATATAAACACTATATAATAAATATATACAATTGCTGTCAATGTAAAAATAAAATTTTTTCTAACCTTAAAAAAAATAAAGAACCACAATCCACAGTGCTAGAAACTATAAAGTCTTTCTCCCTCTTCCTTTTTTTTTTAGTTCTGGTCTTTTCAACATTTTATTTTTATGTATAACTCAACAGATTTCAGCTTAATTTTTCATATTGCTTTGGCCATGGAAAGATCAACCTTCTGCTAGCCCCTGGACAGACTTCACTCATTTTTTCCATAAGGTAGCTCCAAGTCGTTTTTTTATTTTTTAATAATCACAACTTTTATTTTAGATTCAGAGGGTACAAGCACAGGATTGTTACATGAGTATATTGCATGATACTGAGGTTTGGGGTATGATTGATCTCATCACCCAGGTACTGAGCATAGTACCCAATAGTTAGTTTTTGAACACTGCCCTCCTCCCATTCTCCCCACTCTAGTAGTTCCCAGTGTCTATTGTTACAATTTTTGTATCCATGTGTATCAAATGTTTACCTCCCATTCATAAATCAGAACATACAGTATTTGGTTTTCTATTTTTGTGTTAATTCATTTAGGATGATGGCCTCCAACTGCAATCAAGTTGCTACAGATGACTTAATTTTATTTTTCTATGGCTGCATAGTATCCCATAGTATATATGTACTATGTACTTTCTTTTTTTTTTTTTTTTTTTTTGAGACGGAGTTTCGCTCTTGTTACCCAGGCTGGAGTGCAATGGTACAATCTCGGCTCACCGCAACCTCCGCCTCCTGGGTTCAAGCAATTCTCCTGCCTCAGCCTCCCGAGTAGCTGGCACTACAGGCGTGCGCCACCATACCCAGCTAATTTTTGTATTTTTTTTTAGTAGAGACAGGGTTTCACCTTGTTGACCAGGATGGTCTCGATCTCTTGACCTCGTGATCCACCCACCTCGGCCTCCCAAAGTGCTGGGATTACAGGTGTGAACCACCGTGCCCGGCCATACTATACTTTCTTTATCCAATCTATTGTTGATGGACACCTAGATTTATCACATGCCTTTGATATTGTGAACAGTGCTGCAATGAATGAACAGGCAAGCACATGTGTCCTTTTAGTAGAATAATTTATTTTTCTTTGGATGTATGCTCAGTAATGGGATTGCTGGGTCAAATAACACTTCTGCTTTAAGTTCTTTGATAAGTCTCCAAAGTGCTTTCTACAGTGTCTGAACTAACTTACATTCCCACCAACAGTGTATAAGCATTCCTTTTGTCCACAGCCTTGACAGCATCTGTTGCTTTTTGACGTTTTCATGATAGACATTCTGACTGGTGTGGGATGATATCTCATTGTAGTTTTTATTCGCATTTCTCTGATGATTAATGATGTGGAGCATTTTTTCATATGTTTGTTGGCAACATTTATGTCTACTTTTAAGAAATCTCTCTAACATAAATCATTCTATTCTACACACATACATGTTCATGTTCACTGTAACACTATTAACAATAGCAAAGACATGGAATCAATCTAAATGCCCATTGATGATGAACTAGATAAAGAAAATGTGGTACATATACACCATGGAATACTATGCAGTCAAAACAGAACAAGATCATGTTATTTGCAAGGACATGGATAGAGCTGGAGGTCATTGTTCTTAGCAAACTATCACAGGAGCAGATAACCAAATACCACATGTTCTCACATATTAGTGGGAACCAAATGATGAGAACATATGCACACCTGGGGGGAAACAACACACACTGAAGCTTTTTGAGTGTAGACAGTAGGAGAAGGGAGAGGATCAGAAAAGTAACTAATAAATACTAGCCTTAATACGTGGGTGATACAATAATCTTTATAATAAATCCCCATGACATAAGTTTACCCGCATAAAAATCTGCACTTGTGCACCTGAACTGAAAATAAAAGTTCAAAGCAAAACTGTCAGTTCATGCTTTTTGTCCACTTTCTAATAGAGTTATTTGTTTTTTGCTTGTTGAATTGTTTTTAAGTTTCTTATAGATTCTGGATATTAGGCCCTTGTTGAATACATAGTTTGTGAGTATTTTCTCCCATTCCATAGGCTGTCCTGTTAACTCTCTTGATTTCTTCTGTTGTGCAGAAGTTCTTTAGGTTAATTAGGTCTCATTTTTCTATTTTTGTTGCTATTGCATATGCTTCTGAGGACTTAGTCATAGATTTCTACCCCACTTCAGTATATAGAATGGTATTACCTAGGCTTTCTACTAAGATTCTTATAGTTTGAGGTCTTACATTTAAATATTTATTCCATCTTGAGTTAATTTTCATATTAGGTGAAACGTATACAAATTTTTGTATATTTTGTGTATGGGGTCCAGTTTCATCCTTCTGCACATGGCTAGTCAGTTATCCCAGCACTACTTACTGAATAGAGAGTCTTTTTCTCAATGCTTATTTTTGTTGACTTTGTCAAAGATAAAATGGTTGTAGGTGTGTGGCTTTATGTTTGGGTTTTCTGTTCTGTTCCACTGGCCCACAGTACTGGTACAAAAACAGACACATAGACCACATGCAGCACTATTCACAATATCAAAGACAAGTAATAAATCTAGGTTTTCATCAACAATGGATTGGACCAAGAAAATGTGGTCTATGTGCCTGTATTTGTACCAGTACTATGCTGTTTTGGTTACTGCAGTCTTACAGTATAGTAGTCAAGTAGTGTGATGCTTCCAGCTTTGTTCTTTTTACTGTTAAGATTGCTTTTGCTATTTGGGCACTTTTTGGTTCCATATACATTTTAAATAGTTTTTTTTCTAGTTCTGCTACAAATGACATTGGTGGCTTGATAGAAATAGCATTGAATCTGTAGATTGCTTTGAGGAGTATGGCCATTTTAACAATACTGGATCTTCTAATTCCTGAGTATGAAATGTTTTTCCATTTGTTAGTGTCATTGCTAATTACTTTCAGCAGTGTTTTGTAGTTCTCCTTCTATAAGTCTTTTACCTCCTTGGTCACCTGTAGTCCTAGGTATTTTTTGTGTCTATTTTAAGTAAGACTGTACTCTTGATTTGGGTCTCAGCACGAATGCCATTGGTATATAGAAATACTACTAATTCTTACATGCTGATTTTGCATCCTGAAACTTTACTGAAATTGTTGATCAGTTCTAAGAGCCTTTTGGCATAGTCTTTGGGGTTTTCTGAATATATATCATCAGTGTATAGACAGGTAATTGAACTTCTTATTTTCCTGTTCATATTTTGTTTGTTTGTTTCATTTCTTTCTCTTGCATGATTGCTCTGGCTAAGACTTCCAGTACAATTTTGTTTTTGTTCTTGATGTTTTCTTTAAATTTCAATAGGTTTTTGGGGAACAGGTAGTGTTTGGTTACATGAATAAATTCCCTAGTGGAGATTTCTGAGATTTTGATGTACCCATCACCTGAACAGTATTATTTGAACAGGAATAGTGAGAGTGGACCTCCTTATCTTGTTCCTGTTCCTAAGGAGAATGTTTCCAGACTTTGCCAATTCAGTATGATGTTGGCTGAGGGTTTGTCATAGATGGCTCTTATTATTTTGAGGTATGTCCTTTCAATTTCCAGTCTCTTGAGATTTTATTACAAAAGAATGTTGGCTTTTACTGAAAGCTTTTTCTGTGTCTACTGAGATGATCACATGATTTTACTTATAATGCTGTTTATATGATGAATCACATGTATTGATTTGCATATGTTGAACCAACTTTTCATCTCAGGAATAAAGCCTACTGGATCACAGTGAATGACAACGTTTGGATCTGTGTCCTCACTCAAATGTCCTGTTGAAATAAAAGCCCCATTGCTGGAGGTGGGGCCTGGTAGGAGGTGACCGGATCATGGGCATGGTTTCTAATAGTTTAGCACCAACTGTGTAATGCTGTTCTCGTGATAGAGTTTTCATGAGATCTGGTTGTTTAAAGTGTGTAGCACCTACCTCTCTCTCTCTTCTTCTTGCTCTGGCCATGTAAGATGTCACTGCTTCCCCTTTACCTTCTGCCATGATTGTAGGTTTCCTGAGGCCTCCCCAGAAGCCAAGCAGATGCAGCCATGCTTTCTGTATAGCCTGCGGAATCATGAGCCAATTAAATCTCTTTTCTTTATAAATTACTCAGTCTTAGGTATTTCTTTAGAGCAATGAAAAAACTGGACTAATACAGTTAATTAGCCTTTAGCTTTTTGATGTGCCCCTGGATTTGGTTTCCTAGTAACTTGTTAAGAATTTTTGCATCTGTGTGCATCAGAGATGCCTGTTGTTTTTATTGTTGTGTCTTTGACAAATTTGAGTATCAAGGTAATGCTAGCTTCATAGAATAAGTTAGGGAGGAGTCCCTAATCCTCAAATTTTTTTAAGTAATTTCAGTAGAATTGGTACCAGCTCTTCTTTTTACAACTGTTAGAATTTGGCTGTGAATCTATCTGATCCAGGGCTTTTTGGATTGCCGAGTTTTTAATTACTGATTCAGCTGCAGAACTCAATATTGGTGTGTTCAGGGTTTTAATTTTTTCTTCATTCAATCTTGGGAGGTTATGTGCTTCCAGGAATTTATTCATTTTCTCTGCATTTTCTAGTTTGTGTGCATTTAGGTATTCATAATAGTCTGTGAGGCTCTTCTGCATTTCTGTGCAATCAGTTGTAATGTCCTCTTGGTCATTTCTTATGTGTTCATTTAGGTTTCTTTCTCTATTATTTTTGTTGTTGTTGTTTATCTAGCTATCAATCTTGTTTACCCTTTCTAAGAGCCAAATGTTGGTGTTATTGATTCTGTGTATGAATTGGGGTCTCAATTTTTATAGTTCTGCTTTAGTGTTATTTATTTTCTTCTGCTAGCTTTGGGAGTATTTTGTTCTTATTTTTCTAGTCCCTCTAGATGTGACATTACATAATTTAAGATTTTTCTAACTTTTTGAGGTAGGCATGTAGCACTATGAACTTTCCTCATAAAACTGCCTTTTCTGCATCCCAGAGATTTTGTTATGTTGTGTTTCTATTTTCAATTATTTCAAACAAATTTTTGATTCATGCTTTAATTTTGTTGTTTACCCAAAAGTCATTCAGGAGCAAGTTGTTTAATTTCTATATAATTGTGTGTTTTTAAGAGATCTTCTTGGTATTGATTTATATTTTTATTCCACTGTAGTCAAAGAATATGATTGGTATATCATTTTTTAGAATTTATTCAGACTTGCTTTATGGTTGAGCATGTGGTTCACCTTAGAGTACATTCTGTGTGCAGAAGAGAAGAATTTATATTGTGTGGTTGATGGGTGTCACATTCTGTAGATATCTATTAGATTCAATTTGTCAAATGTCAAGTTTAAGCCCAGAATTACTTTGCTAATTTTCTGCTGCAATCATCTATCTAATCCTATCAGAGGGATGTTGAAGTCTCCCACTATTATTGCTTAGCTCTCTAAGTCTTTTTGTTGCTCTAGAACTACTTGCTTTATGAATCTTGGTGTTCCAGTGTTGGATGTGTACATATATTTAGAATGGTTAAGACTTCTTGTTGAATTGAACCCTTTATTATTATGCAATTCCCTTTCTCTGTCCTTTTTCTCTATTATTGGTTTAATGTTCATTTTATCTGACATAATAGTGACCTCTGCTTTTTTGGTGTTGTTTCCAGTTTGAGTGATGGATCTTTCTCTATCTCTTTATTTTTACCATATGGGTGTCATTACATGTGAGATGGATCACTTGAAGACAGCAGAGAGATGGGTCTTGATTTTTATTCAACTTGCAACTCTGTGACATTTAAGTGGGATGTTTAGGACACTTACATTCAAGATTAGTATTTACATGTGAGGCTCTGAACCTATCATGAAGTTGTTAGCTGTTTACTTTGTAGTTTCTATTTGTGGTTGTTTTATAGGGTAACTGGACTATTTATGTAAGTGTGTTTTTGTGGTGGCAGGTATTATTCTTTTGTTTCCATATTTAGAATGTCTTTAAGGATCTCAGTAAAACTAGTCTACTGGTAACAAATTTCCTTAGCACTGTCTTGTCTGGAAAAGACTTTATTTCTCCTTCACTAATGAAGCTTATCTTGGTGGAATATGAAATCCTTGGTTAAAATTTCTTTTCTTTAAGAATACTGAAGAGAGGCCCCCAGTCTCTCCTGGCTTGTAAGGTGTTTGCTGGGAAGCCCACTGTTAGCCTGATGGGGTAATATCCCTTTGTAGTTGAGTTGACCTTTTTCTCAGGCTCCTTTAATATTTTTCCTTTAGCATTGACTTTAAACAGTCTGAAGACTATATACCTTGGTAATGTTTGTTTTGTATATTATCTTTACAGAGTTCTCTAAATTTCTTATATCTGGATATCTACATCAGAACTTTATAGTCTCAAAGAGCAATAAGACCTAGTTCTTGGAGAACTTGTAATCTGTTTGGCAAAACAAGAAAAGCAAACATAACAGTCAATCAGCATTTCTTTAATCTAAACCAAAAATGAGTTAAGAAACAACACATGATAGACTACAACATAATAATATAAATTTTTGCATTGTTAACTTAGATAACAATTGCATTTGAAGGACAATGAAAAAAAAAACAGGGATGGATGGAGTGATTCATTCATAAGAGTTAGCATATAATTGGAAAGTCTGATTTGTGATTTTGATGTCCAAAAGGCATATTCAATGCTTTTTTAAAAACCTACAAATAATATCCTAATTTCAAGTTTCTGTCTAAATGACCAGTAGCTATTTACAACCTAATGTTTTTGGCTCAGAAGTAATTAGTGCCCTCCCTGCAACTGACAGATTCCTCCCTAGAGGCAGTCCGGGTTGTGCGCCTTCAACTAAATCCTTTCAGCTTGGTCACTAGGACCTTGGGCTATGTCACAGTCTGTTCATGTGGTGCTTCATCTTCCCACTTCCTCTTTCCATCTGGCTTCCTTTGGTTCTCCATAAAGCAATTATAATATCGTACTTGGAGAAAAGCACCGATTGATCTAAACATAACAATTCTAATCCCTAGAGCCACAAACAATTCTAATCTCTAGAGCCAGTTTTAGTTCACGTAATACAAGTAAATGTCCCTACAAAAAAAAATTAACCCAAGGCATTGCATGCCTAACAAAATCCTTCTCTAGCTCTGATTGATGGATCACATCAATTAAGCAATGCTGCACAAATACAGAAACTGCACATCAACTACTATAGAATATTAAAGCCATGTTCTTGTCTTAAGTCATTTTCCATGGTTTCTACCATCACTTGTTAACCCATATTTCATCTTTCATAAGGCCACAGTATGCTATTTTCATCCTATTTGTTCTACAAGTTTTACAATTGTATAATAGTTGCTCGATACATCTTCTCTTTAGTACTTTATTCTTTCACTCTTCAATAGGTAAAGTCTCTCATGAGATTTTTTATATTAATCCTAACAGACACAAGCCAATAAAAAGTCACTCAGATCTCTATGATTGACACACCATTGGGTGATGAAAGGTTATATATGCATTATTATCACTTCTTCTGGAAGTTTCAACACAGTTATAAATGTTCTTGAACAGAACAAACAGTTATAGCATCTTTATCTTCTTCAAATATATTAAGGCCCTTTTGCCAAGGTATCCCATATGTCCAAATTGACACCCATAGATTACGGGAATTAGTCTATTCAAGCACTAAATCGGGAGTTTTATGTATGTTATCTATTTTAATCTCTGTAATAACCCTGAAACATAGCTATTATTATTTCTGTGTTAACAGCTAAAAAATGGAGACTCAAGAAGCTTATGTTTATCTCTCCCCCAAAGTCCCATGCAAAAATTTAGTTGGCCCTTGGCTGAGGTCTCTTTTCCCCAAAAACAAGTCCTTCCTACTCTTTTCCACTAATCTCTTCTTCCTGCATGTTGACAATGTATCATTATACTGGCATTCCACATGTCAATAAATTCTAAATTTTTCTTGATATTCCAGAATTTTTTTCACAAAAATTTACTTTAAAAATGCGGATAATTGGTCAAGTCTAACAGAATATAATGAATAATACAACTATTCAAAATGATTATGTCTGAGAGTTTATGAAAATTCATTTATTTTAGTCTATTTAATTTTTTCTTTCTTAGTAATTTATAGAAGCCAGACTACAAATCATTTAGGGAGATGGTATTACAATCAGCTATATCCACATCTACAACCAGCCTTGGCCACTTCTCACTTCTGTACCCATGAGCAAACAGTTTAACCACTCAAAGCCTATTTTCTATGTTGAAAATAGGGAACTATTACCTTGGCATTAAAATCACAGAGTCTGGGACACAGTAAATACTTAGTAAAAGAATCCCTGCAATGATTGATGATCATTATCGCCATTTAAACAGTATGCAAATGCATCTTTCTAGAGTACAAATGTAGTCATTTTACCCACCGACCTAAGTGTTTGAAGGTGAAGTTCTAATTTCTTGGTGTGGCATATAAGACATCACAGCCTAACCACTGCTCTCTGAGCAGTTCTATCTCTCAGCCTTCTGTGCTCTGTGCTTTTTGTACCAATTGTTGGGCAAGTCCACAAGTTTTCTCTTACCTCCTGTGCATTCTGCCCAGAATCTACACATCTTTCAAGTCAGGCAGTAACTCCTCTGATGCAGTATCTAAGCCCTTGCTCTGGCTATACATTTGTCAATCCAGATATACACCCTGCTCTGCTCCCATTATGCCATATGCAGGCCTCTAGCATAGCAATGATCACTTATCTTCTGGAGTTACAATCACTGATTATTTGATGATCCCCCCACTTAAAACTGCAATATTAAATGATTAAAAAGTATACTCTTCATTATATAGGAAATTTCTTTGTCATACTTCAGCTACTAAACACTAGAGCATAAATACATTTAAAGTCCTAATATGAAAAAAAAAAAAAAAAAAAAAAAAACACATTGGGAGAGATCCAAGATGGCCAAATAGGACAGCTCTAGATTGCAGCTCCCAGCAAAAACTCACAGGGTGAGTGGTCACTGCACTTTCAAACAAATTTTTATTGCCCACAGACCAGGAGATTCCCATGCAGAAAAGCACCACGAGTCTCTAGCATGGCTGTTTCAGCTGGCACAGTGGGTCTCCGCACAAAAACACAAAAATCCGGGCACCATTTCAACTGATCACTGGAATGTCTGGGAGACAGAGTCTCCCATTCAACTTATAAAAGAGGACTGAAACAGGGAGCCAGGCCAGGAGATTCCAGGGCAGAAAAGTACTACAAGTCTCCAGTGCAGCTGTTTCAGCTGGTGTAGCAGGTCTCTGCACAAAAACTCACACAAATCCAGGCACCTTTTCAACATGTGACTGTAAAACCTGGGAGATAGAGTGGCCTGTTCAACTGATGAAAAGGGGACTGAAACAGGGAACCAGGCCAGGAGATTCCTGGGTGGAAAAGCACCACTAGTCTCCAGTGTGGCTGTTTCAGCTAGCACAGCAGGTCTCCACTCAAAAACTCACAAAAATCCAAGTGCTATTTCAACTGGAGACTGCAACACCTGGGAGACAGAGTCACCCATTCAACTGAAAAAAAAAGGGGGACTGAAACAGGGAGCCAGGTGATCTGGCTCTGCCGGTCCCACCATGACAAAGGCCAGCAATCTGAAATGCTCTGGATTGACAGTTTCACAACAAGCATAGCTGAACCCGGGACATTCCAGCTCTGTGGGGGAATGGTGTCTGCCATTACTGAGGCAGTCCACCACTACCGAGGTAGTCCACCATAACTGAGGAAGTCCACCATTACAGAGAGAGTCAGCCATTACTGAGGAAGACTGCTATTACCATGGCCGTTTTAACTATACTCCTATAAACAAAATTGCAAGGACGTTCACACAGCAGCTGGGCAGAGCCCACAACAGCTCAGCAATGCCTCTGCTGGTGGACTGTGACTAGGCTACCTCCTCACTGGGCAGGGCATCCCCAACAAAAGGCAGAAGCACAACAGAAACTTATAAATAAAGCTCTACCTTCCAGGGATAGAGCACCTGGGGGAAAAAAGGTGTTTATGAGTTCTGCTGCAGCAGACTTAAACATACCTGCCCAGTAGCTCTGAATGGAACAACAGAGCTCATAACTCAGCACTTGAGCTCCTATAAAGGACAGACTGTTACCTCAAGCAGCTCCCCGACCCCTTTATATCCAAAGAGTCACCTCAGAAAGGAGAGCTCAGACTGACATCTGGCGGGTATCCTATTGGGACAAAGATAGCAGAAGAAGAAGCTGGCAGCAATCCTCATTGTTCCGAAGCTGCTGCAGGTGATCCCCAGGCAAGCAGCAGCTGGAGTGGACCTCCAGCAGTCCTATAGAAGAGGAGACTGACTGTTAGAAGGAAAACTAAGGAACAGAAATAAATAACTTCATCATCAACAAACAAGATGTCCACTCAGAGACCCCATCTGAAAGTCAACAACTACAAAGATGACAGCTAAATAAATCCATAAAGATGGGAAGAAACCAGTATAAAAATGATGAAAACACCCAAAATCAGAATGCCTCTCCTCCTCCAAGGGATCAGAACTTCTCACCAGCAAGGGAACAAGGCTGGATGGAGAATGAGTCTGATGAATTGATAGAAACAGGCTTCAAAAGGTGAGTAATAAGAAACTTCTCAGAGCTAAAAGAACACGTTCTAACCCAATGCAAAGAAACTAAGAACCTTGAAAACCAGTTTGAGGAAATACTAACAAGAAAAAACAGCTTAGAGAGGAATATAAATGAATTGATGGAGCTGAAAAACACAACACAAGAACTTTGCAAAGCATACACAAGTTTCAATAGCTGAATTGACCAAGCAGAAGAAAGAATATCAGAGACTGAAGATCAACTCAATGAAATAAAATGAGAAGGCAAGATTAGAGAAAAAAAGAGTAAAAAGAAATGAACAAAGCCTCCAAGTAACATAGGATTATGTGAAAAGACCTAATCTACATTTGATAGGTGTACCTGAATGTGATGGAGAGAATGAATCCAAGCTGGAAACCACTCTTCAGGATATTATCCAGGAAAACATCCCCAACACAGCAAGTCAGGACAATATTCATGTCCAGGAAATACAGAGAACATCACAAAGTTATTTCTCAAGAAGAGCAACCCCAAGGCACATAATCATCAGATTCACCAGGGTTGAAATGAAGAGAAAGATGCTAAAGGCAGCCAGAAAGAAAGGTTGGGTTGCACACAAAGGGAAGCCCATTAGATTCACAGCAGATCTCTCAGCAGAAACCCTATAAGCCAGAAGAGAGTGAGAACAAATATTCAACATCCTTAAAGAAAAGAACTTTCAACCTAGAATTTCACATCCAGTCAAACTAAGTTTCATTAGCAAAGGAGAAATAAAATCCTTTATGAACAAGCAATTACTCAGAAATTTCATCACCACCAGGCCTGCTCCTGAAAGAAGCCCTAAACATAGAACGGAACAACCAATACCAGCCAATCCTAAAACATACCAAATGGTAAAGAGCATCAACACAATGAGGAAACTGCATCAATTAACAGGCAAAACAACCAGCTAGCATAAAAATGTCAGGATCAAATTCACACATAACAATATTAACCCTAAATGTAAATAGGATAATGCCCCAATCAAAAGACACAGACTGGCAAATTGGATAAAAAGCAAAAACCCATTGGTGTGCTGTTTCCAGGAAACTCATCTCACATGCAAGGATATACATAGGCTCAAAATAAAGGGATGGAAGAAGATTTACCAAGCAAATGGAGTGCAAAAGAAAAAGCAAGAGTTGCAATCTAGTCTCTGATAAAATAGACTTTAAACCAACAAAAATCAAAAGAGACAAAGAAGGACATTATATAATGGTAAAAGGAGCAATGCAACAAGAAGAGCTAATGATCCTAAATATATGCGCACCCAATACAGGAGCACCCAGATACATAAAGCAAGTTCTTAATGACATACAAAGAGATTTAGACTCCCATACAATAATACCGGGAGACTTTAACATTTCACTGTCAATATTAGACAGATCAATGAGACAGAAAATTAACAAGGATAGCCAGGACTTGAACTCAGACCTGGACCAAGCAAACATAAAAGACATTTACAGAAATCTCCACCCCAAAACCACAGAATATACATTCTTCTCAGGAACACATAATGCCTACTCTAAAATTGACCACATAATTGGAAGTAAATCTCTCTTCAGCAAATGCAAAAGAATGGAAATCATAACAAACAGTCTCTCAGACCACAGTGCAATCAAGTTAGAACTCAGAATTCAGAAACTAACTCAGAACTGCAGAGCTTCATGGAAACTGAACAATTGGCTCTTGAATATTACTGGATAAACAATGAAATAAAGGCAGAAATAAAAGTGTTCTTCAAAACCAATGAGAATGAAGACACAACATACCAGAATCTCTGGGACACATCTAAAGCAGTGTCTAAAAGAAAATATATAGCAATAAATCTCCACATGAGAAGCAAGGAAAGATCTAAAATTGGCACCCTATCATCGAAATTGAAAGAGCTAGAGAAGCAAAATCAAAAAAACTCAAAACCTAGCAGAAGAAAAGAAAGAACTAATATCAGAGCAGAACTCAAGAGATAGAGACACAAAAACCCTTCACAAAAATCAATAAATCCAGGAGCTGGTATTTAGAAAAGATCAACAAAATAGACAGACCACTAGCCAGACTAACAAAAAAGAAAAGAGAGAAGAATCAAATAGATACAATAAAAAAACAATAAAGGGAACATCACCACAGATTCCACAGAAATACAAGCCACTATCAGAGATTACTACAAACAACTCTATGCACATAAACCAGTAAACCTGGAAGAAATGGGTAAATTTCTGGACACTTGCAATCTCCCAAGCCTAAACCAGGAAGAAGTCGAAACCCTGAATAGACCAATAACAAGGGCTGAAGTTGAGGCAGCAATTAATAGCCTACCAACCAAAGAAAGCCCAGGCCCAGATGGGTTCAAGCCTAACTGTACCAGACATACAAAGAGGAGCTGGTATCATTCATTCTGAAACTATTCCAAACAATCCAAAAAGAGGGAGTCCTTCCCAAATCATTTTATGAGACCAACATTATCCTGATACCAAAACCCAGCAGAGACTCAACAGGAAAAGAAAACTTCAGGCCAATAGCCATGAGGAACCTAGATGCAAAAATCTTCAATAAAATACTGGCAAACCGATTGCAACAGCATATCAAAAAACTTATCCATCATGATCAAGTAGGCTTCGTCCCAGGGATGCAAGGCTGCTTCAACATACGCAAGTCTATAAACGTAATTCAAAACATAAACAGAACCCAAGGCAGAAATCACATGATTATCTCAAAAGATGCAGAGAAAGCCTTCAACAAAATTCAACAGCCCTTATGATAAAAACTCTCAATAAACTAGGTTTCGATGGTACATACCACAAAATAATGAAATCTATTTACGACAAACCCATAGCCAATATCATACTGAATGGGCAAAAACTGAAAACATTCCCTTTGAAATCTGGCACTAGACAAGGATGCCCTCTCTCACCACCCTTACTCAATATAGTATTGGATGTTCTAGCCAGAACAATCAGGCAAGAAAAAGAAATAAAGGATATTCAATTAGGAGAGGAGGAAGTCAAATTGAATCTATTTGCAGACGACGCAATTTTATATTTAGAAGACCACACTGTCTCAGCCCAAAATCTCCTGAAACTGATAAGCAACTTCAGCAAAGTCTCAGCATACAAAATTAATGTGCAAAAATCACAAGCATTCCTATACGCAAATAACAGACTTAAAGAGAGCCAAATCAAGAACCAACTGCCATTCACAATTGCTACAAAGAGAATAAAATATCTAGGAATACAACTAACACAGAATGTTAAGGACCTCTTCAAGTAGAACTACAAACTATTGCTCAATGAAATAAGAGAGGACACAAACAGATGGAGAAACATTCCATGCTCAGGTTAGAAAGAATCAATATCAGAGAACGCTGGGAAGATGGCCACCTAAGAACAGCGCAGGACTTCAGCTCCCAGTGAAAGTGCAGAGGGTGAGTGGACGCCGCATTTCCAGATGAACTCTTACTGCCCACAGACCAGGAGATACCCAGGCAGAGGGGTCGCCAGCGTCGCAGTCCCAGCCAGTGCGGCTGTTTTGGCCCCCGCGGGGCTGATTCCGCCCGCGCGGCTGCTGTGACCACTCCCTGTTGCTGCGGTTCTCCATACAAAAGCCACTGGTCTAGGAGCCCTCTTAGCTGGCGAGCAGAGCCCTGAGACGGCAGAGTTGCCCATTCATCTGAAATAGCGAGTCAGGCCAGGAGATTCCTAGGCAAAAAATCCGCCAGGAGCCGGCGCCGCAGTTCGAGACGACTCCGTGAGTCGCAGCACGGGAGATCCCGGCACCTTTTCAACAAGCGACTGGAACGCGGGGTCGTTCAACTTAAAAGAAAAGACTCTGAGTCAGGGAGCCAGGTGATCAGGCTCCATTGGTCCCACCCCTCCACCCCCAACAACAACGAAAACAAAAACAGTAATTGGAAACCCTCTGCGTTGAGCCCTTCAAACCAAGCACAGCTGAACCGGGACAGTCCGGCTCCGTGGGGGAGGGGCTTCAGCCATTACTGAGACTCTCCACCGCTACAGAGGCAGGCTGCCATTGCCGAGGCAACCCGCCATTGCCGAGGCAACCTGCCACAACAGAGAGAGTCCGCCATAACAGAGGCGGGGCCACCATTGCCGAGACAGTTCTAACTATGCCCATATAAAAAGGACTACGGGGAAGAGCTCAGGGCAGCTGGGCGGAGCCCACAGCAGCTCAGCAAAGCCCCTGCGGGCAGGCAGTGGCTAGGCCTGCTGCTAGCTGGGCGGGTCCGACCTGAAAGAAAGATCAAAAAAGGCAGTAGTGCAACGGAAACTCATAAAGCTCCAACTCCCTGGGACAGAGACAGACAACAGGTGGATAAACCCACAAAAATGGGAAGAAACCAGCGTAAAAAGGATGAAAACTCCCGAAACCAGAACACCTCTCCTCCTAAAAGGGATCACAACTCCTCACCAGCAAGGGAACCAGACTGGATGGAGAAGGAGGGTGATGAAATGACAGAATCAGACTTCAGAAGGTGGGTACTAAGAAACTACAGTGAGCTAAAAGAACATGTTCTAACCGAACGCAAAGAAAAGAGGAATCTTGAAAAAAGATTGGACGAACTGCTGACGAGAATGGACAGCATAGAGAGGAGTATAAGTAAATTGATGGAGCTGAAAAACGCAACACGAGAACTTCGTGAAGCATGCACAAGCTTCAACAGTCGAATTGACCAAGCAGAAGAAAGGATATCAGAGGTCGAAGATCAACTCAATGAAATAAAAAGAGAAGGCAAGAACAGAGAAAAAAGCGCAAAAAGGAATGAACAAAATCTTCAAGAAATGTGGGACTATGTGAAAAGACCTAATCTACGTCTGATAGGTGTACCTGAATGTGATGAAGAGAATGAATCCAAGCTGGAAAATACTCTTCAGGATATTATCCAGGAAAACTTCCCCAACCTAGCAAGGCAGACCAATATTCAAATCCAGGAAATACAGAGAACACCACAAAGATATTCCTCAAGAAGAGCAACCCCAAGGCACATAATCATCAGATTCACCAGGGTTGAAATGAAAGAGAAAATGCTAAGGGCAGCCAGAGAGAAAGGTCGGGTTACCCACAAAGGGAAGCCCATTAGACTCACAGCAGATCTCTCAGCAGAAACCCTACAAGCCAGAAGAGATTGGGGGCCAATATTCAACATCCTTAAAGAAAACTTTCAACCCAGAATCTCCTATCCAGCCAAACTCAGCTTCATAAGTGAAGGAAAAATAAAATCCTTTGTGAACAAGCAAGCACTCAGAGATTTCATCACCACCAAACCTGCTCTACAAGAACTCCTGAAAGAGGCTCTACACATATAAAGGAACAACCAGTACCAGCCACTCCAAAAACACACCAAAGGGTAAAAGAGCATCAACACAATCAAGAAGCTGCATCAACTAACCAACAAAACAGCCAGGTAGCATCAAAATGACAGCATCAAATTCACACATAACAATACTATCCCTAAATGTCAATGGACTAAATGCCCCAATCAAAAGACACAGACTGGCAAACTGGATAAAAAGCCAAAACCCATCAGTGTGCTGTATCCAGGAAACCCATCTTACATGCAAGGATACACAAAGGCTCAAAATAAAGGGATGGAGGAAGATCTACCAAGCAAATGGAGAGCAAAAAAAGGCAGGAGTTGCAATTCTCATCTCTGATAAAATAGATTTTAAAGCAACAAAGATCAAAAGAGACAAAGAAGGACATTACATAATGGTAAAAGGATCACTGCAACAAGAAGAGCTAACGATCCTAAATATATATGCACCCAATACAGGAGCACCCAGATACATAAAGCAAGTTCTTAATCACTTACAAAGAGACTTAGACTCCCACACAATAATAGTGGGAGACTTTAACACCCCATTGTCAATATTAGACAGATCAACCAGACAGAAAATCAACAAGGATATCCAGGACCTGAACACAGACCTGGAACGAGCAAACCTAATAGACATTTACAGAACTCTCCACCCCAAATCCACAGAATATACATTCTTCTCAGCACCACATCACACCTACTCTAAAATTGACCACATAATTGGCAATAAATCACTCCTCAGCAAATGCAAAAGAACAGAAATCATAACAAACAGTCTCTCAGACCACAGTGCAATCGAGTTAGAACTCAGAATGCAGAAACTAACTCAGAACCGCACAGCTTCATGGAAACTGAACAACTTGCTCTTGAATGTTGACTGGATAAACAATGAAATGAAGGCAGAAATAAAGATGTTCTTCGAAACCAATGAGAAGGAAGACACAACATACCAGAATCTCTGGGACACATTTAAAGCAGTCTCTAGAGGAAAATATATAGCAATGAGTGCCCATATGAGAAGAAAGGAGAGATCGAAAATTGACACCCTATCATCAAAATTGAAAGAGCTAGAGGAGCAAGATCAAAAAAAACTCAAAACCTAGCAGAAGACAGGAAATAACTAAGATCAGAGCAGAACTGTAGGAAATAGAGACACAAAAAACTCTTCAAAAAATCAATAAATCCAGGAGCTGGTTTTTTGAAAAGATCAACAAAATAGACCACTAGCCAGATTAATAAAAAAGAAAAGAAAGAATAACCAAATTGATGCAATAAAAAACGATAAAGGGGATATCACCACAGATTCCACAGAAATCCAAACCATCATCAGAGATTATTACAAACAACTCTATGCACATAAACTAGTAAACCTGGAAGAAATGGAAAAATTCCTGGACACCTGCATCGTCCCAAGCCTAAACCTGGAAGAAGCCGAAACCCTGAATAGACCAATAACATGGTCTGAAGTCGAGGCAGCAATAAAGAGCCTACCACCCAAAAAAAGCCCAGGTCCAGATGGGTTCACAGCTGAATTCTACCAGTCATACAAAGAGGAGCTGATACCATTCCTTCTGAAACTATTCCAGACAATCCAAAAAGAGGGAATCCTTCCCAAATCATTTTACGAAACAAACATCATCCTGATACCAAAACCCGGCAGAGACTCAACAAGAAAAGAAAATTTCAGGCCAATATCCATGATGAACATAGATGCAAAAATCTTCAATAAAATACTGGCAAACCGATTGCAACAGCGTAGCAAAAAGCTCATCCACCATGATCAAGTAGGATTCATCCCGGGGATGCAAGGCTGGTTCAACATACGCAAGTCCATAAACGTAATTCACCACATAAACAGAACCAAAGACAAAAACCACATGATTATCTTGATTGATGCAGAGAAGGCTTTTGACAAAATTCAACAACCCTTTATGCTAAAAACCCTCAATAAACTAGGTATTGACGGAACGTATCTCAAAACAATAAAAGCTATTTACGACAAATCAACAGCCAATATCATACTGAATGGGCAAAAACTGGAAGCATTCCCTTTGAAATCTGGCACTAGACAAGGATGCCCTCTCTCACCACTCCTATTCAATATAGTACTGGAAGTTCTAGCCAGAGCAATCAGGCAAGAAAAAGAAATAAAGGGTATCCGAATTGGAAAGGAGGAAATCAAATTGTCTTTATTTGCAGATGACATGATTGTATATCTGGAAGACCCCATCATCTCAGCCCAAAATCTCCTGAAACTGATAAACAACTTCAGCAAAGTCTCAGGATACAAAATCAATGTGCAAAAGTCACAAGCATTCCTATACACCAGTAATAGACTTCAAGAGAGCCAAATCAAGAACGAACTGACATTCACAATTGCTACAAAGAGAATTAAGTACCTAAGAATACAACTAACAAGGAACGTAAAGGACCTCTTCAAGGAGAACTACAAGCCATTGCTCAACGAAATAAGAGAGGATACAAACAGATGGAGAAGCATTCCATATTCATGGTTAGGAAGAATCAACATCGTGAAAATGGCCATACTGCCCAAAGTAATTTACAGATTCAACGCTATCCCCATCAAGCTACCAATGACCTTCTTCACAGAACTGGAAAAAAACACCTTAAACTTCATATGGAACCAAAAGAGAGCCCACATAGCCAAGTCAATTCTAAGCAAAAAGAACAAAGCAGGAGGCATCACACTACCGGACTTCAAACTATACTACAAGGCTACAGTAATCAAAACAGCATGGTACTGGTACCAAAACAGAGATATAGACCAATGGAACAGAACAGAGGCCTCAGAGGAAATACAACATACCCACAACCATCTGATCTTCGACAAACCTGACAAAAACAAGCAATGGGGAAAGGACTCCCTGTTTAATAAATGGTGTTGGGAAAACTGGCTAGCCATGTGCAGAAAGCAGAAACAGGACCCCTTCCTGACACCTTACACCAAAATTAACTCCAGATGGATTAAAGACTTAAACATCAGACCTAATACCATAAAAACCTTACAAGAAAATCTAGGCAAAACCATTCAGGACATAGGTGTAGGCAAGGACTTCATGACCAAAACGCCAAAAGCAATGGCAACAAAAGCCAAAATAGACAAATGGGACCTAATCAAACTCCACAGCTTCTGCACAGCAAAAGAAACAGTCAGTAGAGTGAATCGGCAACCAACAGAATGGGAAAAAATTTTTGCAGCCTACCCATCTGACAAGGGGCTGATATCCAGAATTTACAAAGAACTAAAGCAGATCTACAAGAAAAAAACAAACAAGCCCATTCAAAAATGGGAGAAGGATATGAACAGATAATTTGCAAAAGAAGACATACAGGAGGCCAACAAACATATGAAAAAATGCTCATCATCACTGGTCATCAGAGAAATGCAAATCAAAACCACATTGAGATACCATCTCACACCAGTTAGAATGGCGATCATTAAAAAATCGGGAAACAACAGATGCTGGAGAGGATGTGGAGAAATAGGAACACTTTTACACTGTTGGTGGGAATGTAAATTAATTCAACCATTGTGGAAGACAGTGTGGCGATTCCTCAAGGACCTAAAAATAGAAATCCCATTTGACCCAGCAATCCCATTACTGGGTATATATCCAAAGGATTATAAATCATTCTACTACAAGGACACGTGCACACGAATGTTCTTTGCAGCACTGTTTACAATAGCAAAGACCTGGAACCAACCCAAATGCCCAACGATGATAGACTGGATAGGGAAAATGTGGTACATATACACCATGGAATATTATGCAGCCATCAAGAAACAATGAGTTCACGTCCTTTGTAGGGACATGGATGAACCTGGAAACCATCATTCTCAGCAAACTACAAAAGCAGAAAATCAAACACCGTATATTCTCACTCATAGGTGGGTGTTGAACAATGAGAACACATGGACACAGGGAGGGGAGCACTACACACTGGGGTCCGTTGGGGGGAAATGGGGGAGGGGCTGGGGGTGGGGAGGTGGGAAGAGATAGCATGGGGAGAAATGACAGATACAGGTGAGGGGACGGAAGGCAGCAAACCACACTGCTATGTGTGTACCTATGCAACAGTCTTGCATGTTCATCACATGTACCCCAAAACCTAAAATGCAATTAAAAAAAAAAGAAAGAATCAATATCATGAAAACGGCCATACTGCCCAAAGTAATTTATAGATTCAATGCTACCAATGACCTTCTTCACAGAACTGGAAAAAACCACCTAAAAATTCATATGGAACCAAAAGAAAGCCCAGACAGCCACGTCAATTCTAAGCTAAAAGAACAAAGCTGGAGGCATCACACTACCAGACTTCAAACTATACTACAAGGCTACAGTAATCAAAACCGCATGGTACTGGTACCAAAACAGAGATATAGACCAATGGAACAGAAGAGAGGCCTTGGAGGCAATGCCACACATCTATAACCATCTGATCTTTGACAAATCTGACAAAAACAAACAATGGGGAAAGGATTCCCTGTTCAATAAATGGTGTTGGGAAAACTGGCTAGCCATGTGCAAAAAGCTGAAACTGGACCCCTTCCTGACATCTTACACTAAAATTAACTTCAGATGGATTAAAGACTTAAACATAAGACCTAGCCCCATAAAAAACCCTAAAAGAAAATCTAGGCAAAACCATTCTGGACGTAGGCATAAACAACAACTTCATGGCTAAAACACCAAAAGCATTGGCAACAAAAGCCAAAATAGACAAATGGGATCTAACTAAACTCCAGAGCTTCTGCACAGCAAAAGAAGCAATCATAGAGTGAACCAGCAACCAAGAGAATGGGAAAAAATTTTTGCAATCTACCCATCTGACACAGGGCTAATATCCAGAATCTACAAAGAACTAAAACAGATTTACAAGAAAAAAACACACAAGCCCATTCAAAAGTGGGCGAAGGATATGAACAGACACTTTATGAAAGAAGACATACATGAGGCCAACAAACATATGAAAAAATGCTCATCATCACTGGTCATTAGAGAAATGCAAATCAATACCACATTGAGATACCATCTCACACCAGTTAGAATGGCAATCATTAAAAAATCTGGAGACAACAGATGCTGGAGAGGATGTGGAGAAATAGGAACACTTTTACACTGTTGGTGGGAGTGCAAATTAGTTCAACCATTGTGGAAGACAGTGTGGCGATTCCTCAAGGACCTAGAAATTCCATTTGACCCAGCAATCCCATTACTTGGTATATAGCCAAAGGATTATAAATCTTCCTGTTATAAGGACACATGCCCATGAATGTTCACTGCAGCACTGTTTACAATAGCAAAGACTTGGAACCAACCCAAATGCCCATCAATGATAGACTGAACAGGGAAAATGTGGCACATATACACCATGAAATACTAAGCAGCCATAAAAAATGATGAGTTTGTGTCCTTTGTAGGGACATGGATGAATCTGGAAACAAACATTCTCAGCAAACTGACACAAGAACAGAAAATCAAACACCACATGTTCTCACTCATAGGCAGGTGTTGAACAATGAGAACACATGGACAGAGGGAGGGGAGCATCATACACTGGGGTCTGTTGGGGGTGCTAGGGGATGGGCAGCAGGGAGTGGGGAGGTTGGAGAAAGATAACATGAGGAAAAATGCCAGATATAGGTGACCGGGGGATGGAGGCAGCAAACCACATTGCTGTGTATGTACCTATGCAACAATCCTGCATGATTCACCCATGTACCCCAGAACCTAAAGTACAATTAATATATATATATATATATATATATATATATATATATATATATATATATATCCCAAAAAATGCTATGGATTTTTATTCATTAATCTTGTATCCAGAAACTTCTGAAGTTATTTACTAAATATATAGGAACTTTGAGGCCTAGACTATGGAGTTTTCTAGGTAGAGAATTATACATTTTCTAGGCATAGAATTATACCTAGAAAACTCCATAGTCTAGGCCCTACAAAACAAGATAGTTTGACTTCCTCTCTGCTATCTGAACGCCTTTTATTTTCTTCTCTTCCCTGACTGCTCTGGCTAGTCAAACTAGGTCTTCTAGTATTATGCTGAGTAGAAGTTGTGAGCATGGGTATCCTTGTCTTGTTCCAGTTCTCAAGAGAAATGCTTCCAGCTTTTGCTTGTTCACTATGATTATGGCTGTGAGTTTGTCATAGATGGCTCTTATTATTTTGAGGTATATTTTTTCAATGCCTAGTTTCTTGATGGTTTTTAACATGAAGAGATGTTGAATTTTATGGAAAGATTTTCTGTCTTTTGAAATGGTCATGGAGTTTTTGTTTTTAGTTCTGTTAATGTGATAAATCAAATTTATTGACTTGAATATGTTGAAACATCCTGATATCCCAGGAATATAGCCTACTTGATTATGGTAGATTAGCTTTTTGACCTTTTGATGAATTCTGTTTGCTAATATTTTGTTGAAGATTTTTGTATTCCTTTCATGAAGGAAATTGACCTGAAGATTTCCGTTTTTGTTTTGTTTCTGCCTAGTGTTGGTATACAGATGATGTTGGCCTCTTAGAATGAGTTAGGGAGAAGTTAGGGAGGAATCCTTTCTCCTCAATGTTTTTGCAATTGTTATAGCAGGAATAGTATCCACTCTTTATATTATAACCTGTTAGAATTTGGATATGAATCTATCTGGTCCTGAACTTTTTGGATTGGTAGGATTTTATTACTAATTCAATTTCAGAAGTTGTTATTGGTCTGTTCAGGGGTTCAGTTTCTTCCTGTTCCATCTTGGGAAATTGTATGTTTTCAGGAAGTTGTATATACGTTTCATCTCTTCTAGGTTTTCTATACTAGGTTTCCTAGTTTGTGTGTATAGAGGTGTTCATAGCTGTCTCGGAGGGGTTTCTGTATTTCTGTGGGGTCAGTGGTAATGTCCCCTTTGTCATTTCTGACTGTGCTTATTTGCTTCTGCTCTCCTTTTTTTTGTATTAGTCTAGCTAGCCATCTACCAATCTGATTCATTCTTTCAAAAAACCAACTCCAGGATAAACTGATCTTTTGTATGGTTTATCACATCTTGATTTCCTTCAACTATAATTCTGGTCATGTCTTGTCTTCTGCTAGCTTTGGGGTTGGTTTGCTCTCGTTTCTCTAGTTGCATTAAGGTGATATTAGGTTTTTAATGTGATATTTTTCTGACTTTTTGATGTGGGTGTTTAGGGCTACAAACTTCACTTTTAAAACTACACTTCAGCTGTGTCTCAGAGATTCCGGTATTTTGTACCTGTGTTATCATTAGTTTTTTAAAAATCTTGATTTCTACATTAATTTTATTTACCCAGAATTTTTTCAGGAGCAGGTTGGTTAATTTCCACATAATGATATAGTTTTAAGTGATGTTCTTAGTAATTATTTTTATTTTTATTGTGCTGTGGTCCAAGAGTGTGGTCAATATGCTTTAAGTTTTGTGGCTTTTTATAAAAAAATTTCCTGAGGATTGTTTTACAGCTAATTGTGTAGTCAATTTCAGAATATATGCCATGTGAAGGTGAGAAAAAAATATATTTTATTGGTTTGGGGCAGAAGTGTTGTAGATATCTATTGGGTCCATTTGATCAAATGTCAAGTTCAGTCCTGAATATCTTTGTTAATTTTCTGCCTCAATGATGTGTCTAATACTGTCAGTAAGGTGTTGTACATGTCTCCCACTATTATTTTGTATTAGACATATCTAAGTCTCTTTGTGGGTATCTAAGAAGTTGCTTTATAAATCTTGGTGCTTCTTGTTGGGAGCACATACATTTAGAATAGTTAGATCTTGTTGAATTGAACCCTTTACCATTATGTAGTGTTCTTCTTAGTCTTTTTTTATCTTTGTTGGTTTAAAGACTATTTGTCTGAAATTAGAATTACAACCCCTGATTTTTTCTGTTCTCCATTTGCTTGGTAGACTTTTCTCCATTCCTTTATTTTGAGCTTACGAATGTAATTACATGTGAGATGGGTCTCTTGACGACATTGGGTCTTGCTTCTTTATCAGTTTCCCACTCTGTGCCTTTAAATTGGGGCATTTAGCTCACTTACATTCAAGATTAGTATTGATAGATGTGGATTTGATCCTGTCATAGTATCCTCAGTGGATTACTATACTGACCTAGTTGTGTCACTGATTTATAGTGTCACTGGTACCAGGTACAGTGGCTCATACCTGTAATCCCAGCACTTTGGGAGGCTAAGGAGGGATGATTGCTTGAGTCCAGGAGTTCAAGACCAGCATGGGCAATATAATGAGACCCTGTCTTTACAAAAAAAAAAAATTCTTTAATTAGCTAGACATGTCAGTGTGTACCTGCAGTCCTAGCTACTTGAGAGGCTGAGGTAGGAAGATCACTTCAGCCCGGCAGGTCAAGGCTGCAGTAAACTATGTTTGTATCACTGCTCTCCAGCCTGGGAGACAAAGTGAGACCCTGCCTAATTCCTATGCATATTCTGAATTCTATTTCTGTCATTTCAGACTGGTTTAGAACCCTTGCTGGGAAACTAGTACAGTCATTTGGAGGCAAGAAAGAACTCTGGCTTTTTCAGTTAGAGTTCTTGTTCTGGTTCTTTCTCATCTGTGTAAGTTCATGTTCCTTTAACTGTGGTTACACTGAGTACAGTTAGCAGACTTCTGAATGTTTTCAGAGGGCCATGGCTTTGTGCAGGTTATTACTTATAGCTGAATTTTTGTCCTTGGTTTTACAGGGAGGGTACATTAGCAAAGTACTTTTTTGGTGTTGAAGCTTGGACTGTGATCCAGAAGAGGCACTTGAGCCTAGTAGACAGGAGGTAGGCTCCTGCTCAGCCTTGTGACTCCTCTGTATTTCCTCACATTTGCATATGTGCTCCCTCTCAGTGCTCTGAGAGGATGGGCTGTTCTCCCACTCAAATGCTGGCTGCAGATCTCAACTTGGCACTTCTAGGCTGCACACCACAGCTCTGGGGCAAGCTCAGGCTTTATGTTCCCTCCCGAGCTTGGATACAGTGGGAGAAAGGACCTTGGCAGTGGCTGTGGCATGGAAAATTGTTTGGCCGCTTTTCAGTGAGGCAGCTGCACTGTGCTGGAGACTCGCTTAAGTCCTTAATCTCTTCACTCCCGCAGGAGCATGAGGGGAGCAAGACCAAGGGCTACAGCTCAGCAAAACTAATAGGCCCATCTGCTTCCTCTGGGAGCCCCATCCTAGGGAAGTGCAGGGCTGCCACCTTCCTGGAGCTCAGATATGGCTTGGGTAGCATGCTAAGGCTCCACAGCAATGGGCCTTGGCTGGCCAGGTGCAGTGGAGACAAAGCTGCGGATGTAGCACCTTTCCTAGGGGCATGAGAGGGAACCCGGCTTTGCTTGCTGCTGGAACTGGCGCCAGGGGACCCAAGGCACCCAGGACTCCAAGCATGCTGAGCAGATGCTCTGTGCAGACTCCACATAGGTCTCCGTGTCAGGCTGGAGGCCCCATTCGTGACTGGGGACTGGAGGGGGATTGCCTGAGCCCAAGGTTGCAAAGGTTTATGGGTCCCCAGTGTGGGTCCCAGGACTCTCACTCACTCTTTCCTTTGGTGGCAGCTTCCTCTGGCTCCCTCACTCCCAGGTAGGGGGTTGTCCTGTCTGGCTCTTCTCTGTTCTCTGTGGGTTGTGTTGCTTCCTTCATGAAACTTAACGTATCCAACTGCATGATCCGGCCACGCCTCTCTCCATGAGAACCATGCATGCTAGCTGTTTATAGTCAACCATCTTCTCTCAATCTAAATGTGTATTTTGATATCTTTTAATTTAGAAGAGTCACACATGACCTATGAAACAAGTCTTCAATTTTAAAAAAATAGCCATATATTTTGGGGCTGATCTTTTTAACATACTGCAAGCCAGCATCTAAGGGACCTCACTCTTCTCAAAATAAATTAGTGTTTCTTCCTCTGTGTGACTATATCATCTGTTCCATGTAAATATACTGATTAGTTAATCAGATTTAAGGCAAAATGATGGCCATCTCTATATCATAGATTAAATATCCACTTTAATGTTTTTGTTACAGTTACTGGATTAAACCTAAAGACTGTCTTATATTGAGAAAATTTCCTCAACCTAAGCTTGAACAAACCTTTCCAGAAAAAAAAAATAGTTCAAGCAACTCAAAAAAATGTATGACAATGATGATATTAATTTTTTTAAATCCGCCAATACATCTACTTCTCTTCATCTCCACCAATACCTCTCTAATTCTAATACCTCTCTAATTCTGATAGCTTACCTGGACTATTGAAATTAGCCTCTGCATGGTCAACTACGACATCTTCTGGCCTCCTTCAGCAGTTTTCACACTGCAGCCCAATTGACCTTTTCACCATGCAAAATTGGTGACACACATGCACCCTGTTCAGTCTCATCTCCTTAAACATCTCAGCAGTTTTCTAGCATGGTGTGAGTAAAGACCAAAATCCTTAACATAATCTGCTAAGCTTTATCATCTGACACTTGCCTCCTCTCCCTGTCCATGTTCCAGCCACAGTGGCCTTCTGCAGTCTTCCTCATTTTTCTTTGCTCTCTCCTATCCCTAATTCAAATGTTTATGCAACTCCTACCTTGGATGAGATGCTCACTCTGTGACTAATAGAGATGGAGGAAGGAGGGAAAGAGCAGGATCTTAATGTCTATACTAGATATGAGGAGCCAATACTGTGGATTGCAAGAAATCACATGGTTGTTGTGAGCTGGACAGGGAATTCTAAAGGTAGCACTAGAGTATGCTAGTTTTAAAAACTATATTCTCCCCTGGTATCATCTGTGATGGCTTAAGGCTTAACAGTCAGGATGGAATCTAAAGCACATTAACTCACCATGCCCCATGTACATCCTCAAGTCAACATGACCATAGCAGGGCATTGTCAGAAAATAAGAAAATATGTCAGAGTCATGTGAAGCCCATAAAACAATGGAAAGGGTGAATGGTTCAAAGTAAACTTTGAGCTGTTGAGAATACTAAAGCATTTCCCAGAAGGAATACATGGCAAATTTCAAAGCAGTTTTCATGGTCAAGAGTGAACAATTTTTCAACACAGACCCAACTCTAAAAGCTGCTCTTCACTAAAAAGAATGAACGCATCGCCTGTAATTCCAGCACTTTGGGAGGCCGAGGTGGGCGGATCATGAGGTCAAGAGATCTAGACCATCCTAGCCAACATGGTGAAACCCCGTCTCTACTAAAAATACAAAAATTAGCCAGGTGTGGTGGCATGCGCCTGTGGTCCCAACTACTCGGGAGGCTGAGGTGGAAGAGTCGGTTGAACCCAGGAGACAGAGGTTGAAGTGAGCTGAGATTGTGCCACTGCACTCCAGCCTGGAGACACAGCAAGACTCCATCTCAAAAAAAAAGGAATGAACTCATAAGACTCCGTAATCATGGTCGGTGGGAGAACAAATAGCTCAAGAACAGAGAGGAGTCAGAAGGCAAAGAGTGTTTCCAAGTACTTGCTTGTGAACTGAGGCTTTTGACCTATAATGAGTCATGAAATGAATTTTGTGGGTCCAAATTGTGTTGTTTAATAAAATAGACGAGACTAGAATAGAAAAATAAATAAGTGCATTGTACATAATCATGACGAAAATATTACCTCATCAACTTTTGTTACATAAATACATTACACACATTATCTAAGAGATTACAATGCAAGATGCGATTTGGGCATGATTCACAATTAAAAAGATGTTTGGAAAAAAATACTGTTTTAGCAAAGAAAGAGCGAGCCAAGGCCATTAGTAATTAATCAAATATAACTGGTGTCCTTATAGATAGCGGAAATTAACCATCCAATAGTCCTGGGAGTAAGGATAGAACAAAAAAGGAGAGAAAGGGATTTCTCACTCTCACAAAGCTAGGATATTTTCCTCCTCCTGCTCTTAGGTGTCAGAACTCCACACTCTCTGGCTTTGTTACTCTGGGGTTTATACCAGTAGCCCCCTACATTTTCTGGCCTTCAGCCCCAGACAGAATTACACCATCAGCTTCCCTGGTTCTGAGGCTTTCTGGCATGAACTAAGCTACTCTACCAGCATTCTAGTATCTTCAGCTTTCAGGTGGCCTGTCATAAGGTAATATGGTTTGGATTTGTGTCCATGCTCGTATCTCATGTCAAACTGAAGGAAAGTCATGGTGGGAGGTGATTAGATCATGGGACGGATTTGCCCTTGCTCTTCTTATGAGAGTGAGTTTTCACGAAATCTGGTGGTTTTAAAGTGTATGGCACTTCTCTCTCTTTCTCTCTCTTTCTCTCTCTCTCTCTCTCTCTCTCTCTCTCTCTCTCTCTCTTTCCCTCTCTCTGCCTCCCCCCACCCCCAACCCCCTGCTGCTCCAGCATGATAAGATGTGCTTGCTTCCACTTTGCCTTCTGCCATGATAGTAAGTTTCCTGAGACCTCCCAGCCAGGTTTCCTATACAGCCTACGGAATTGTGAGTCAATTAAGCCTCTTTTCTTCATAAATTACCCAGTCTCAGGTAGTTCTTTACAGCAGTGTGAGAACAAACTAATATATGGGGCTTCTTAGCCTCCATAATATTAAAACCTGTGTTTGAAGCTAGATTAGTTTTTCTGCTGACTCCATTCACTTCACAGTCTTTCCACTGTAGAAGAACTGAAAAAAAAAAAAAAGCTTTGTGGATGCCAGGTACAAGACAGAGTTGGAGTTGCAAGGATGGCAGCTGCACGAATGAACAGTTTCGGAAAAATCAAGCTTTACATGTTAGTGTTTGGAAGATTGACAAATGAAGTTTATAAAACCAATACCTTATGAAGTGAATGGCTTGAATGGCTCAAAACTAGAAGGTAATGTAAGAGGAGCTAGTAAGAATTCCAAAGAAAGTATTTATTTAACATAGGACACAAATCAAGGCTTAATTCACTAAATGGACAATGGTTTCAACAAGCCAAAGATTACCTTACCATCATTATCAGAGCAAGTCAAAAAGGAATCTCATTTTGAAGTAGTTACTGGTTTTTGTAAATATCCCTTTAATCTCAGATCTACTTCTGTAGCCATCCATATGGCTAAGTCTTTACATAGCTGGCTCTGTGTCATCACAGATTCATCCTGTCCTTTTCATGGTCATTAGAGATAAATGTCAGAGACAAAAAATAAAAAATGATGCAGCAAACCCACTCAGAATCAAGAGCTCCCGTTAACTTTGATTAGTTCTCTTTCTCCAATTCAATAATTCTTTCAGGCTAAAAATAGTAGAAGCTTTTTTGGTTTTATTTTTATGCAGTTTTACTGTCATTTCTACAGGTCTATTCAAAAAAGGAAATTCCCAGTCTTATCAAATAATTAAACATTAGCTGGAAGGGATATTAAAGAAGAGTCGAATGATGGCTGTATTTGGCAGATAGGGGAAACTGACTCCCAGAGATGTGTATTTTAGTACAGCTGTGAGTCAGCTGGTGGTAGAACTCAGAGAAGACCTGAGCTTTTGAATTCCCCAAACTGTAAAAATCTAAGTTTTTCCCATAATATCACATAGTTTGAAAATCACATGTGAACTTTTTGCAGTTTAAAAAGTCTCTGCAATGTGATATTACTATGACACATACTGACAGAGAAAGTTTATTCTTAGCTCAGATGTTAGTACTGAAGGCACTTAGAAACTCATTTGTCTATGGCCTGGTCAATTTGTACTTTTTGCTCATGATTCCAAGGTTTGCTGGCTTTCCCTCTGTGACCTGTGACTTCCTTGTGTTCCCTGGCCACAATTCATCCCTTACCAGGTCATTTTGCTACATGCCACTATCTACCATGGGAACCAAGAATAAGGATGGTAATAGATTACCATGTCCACTGCCAAACTACTAAAAGTTTCTGTTGATAAATTAGGGCCATGATCTTCATGTAAGTATACCAAAGGACTCATGGGATAAGGTCTGTGTTTATTCTTTTTTTTTTTTTTTTTTTTTTTTTTTTTTTAATTGCATTTTAGGTTTTGGGGTACATGTGATGAACATGCAAGATTGTTGCATAGGTACACACATGGCAGTGTGCTTTGCTGCCTTCCGTCCCCTCACCTGTATCTGTCATTTCTCCCCATGCTATCTCTTCCCACCTCCCCACCCCCCGCCCCTCCCCCATTTACCCCCAACAGACCCCAGTGTGTAGTGCTCCCCTCCCTGTGTCCATGTGTTCTCATTGTTCAACACCCGCCTATGAGCGAGAATATACGGTGTTTGATTTTCTGCTCTTGTGTCAGTTTGCTGAGAATGATGGTTTCCAGGTTCATCCATGTCCCTATAAAGGACGTGAACTCATCGTTTTTGATGGCTGCATAATATTCCATGGTGTATATGTACCACATTTTCCCTATCCAGTCTATCATCGTTGGGCATTTGGGTTGGTTCCAGGTCTTTGCTATTGTAAACAGTGCTGCAATGAACATTCGTGTGCACGTGTCCTTGTAGTAGAATGATTTATAATCCTTTGGGTATATACCCAGTAATGGGATTGCTGGGTCAAATGGGATTTCTATTTTTAGGTCCTTGAGGAATCGCCACACTGTCTTCCACAATGGTTGAATTAATTTACATTCCCACCAACAGTGTAAAAGTGTTCCTATTTCTCCACATCCTCTCCAGCATCTGTTGTTTCCCGATTTTTTAATGATCGCCATTCTAACTGGTGTGAGATGGTATCTCAATGTGGTTTTGATTTGCATTTCTCTGATGACCAGTGATGATGAGCATTTTTTCATATGTTTGTTGGCCTCCTGTATGTCTTCTTTTGTAAAGTATCTGTTCATATCCTTTGCCCATTTTTGAATGGGCTTGTTTGTTTTTTTCTTGTAGATCTGCTTTAGTTCTTTGTAAATTCTGGATATCAGCCCCTTGTCAGATGGGTAGACTGCAAAAATTTTTTCCCATTCTGTTGGTTGCCGATTCACTCTACTGACTGTTTCTTTTGCCGTGCAGAAGCTGTGGAGTTTGATTAGGTCCCATTTGTCTATTTTGGCTTTTGTTGCCATTGCTTTTGGCGTTTTGGTCATGAAGTCCTTGCCTACACCTATGTCCTGAATAGTTTTGCCTAGATTTTCTTCTAAGGTTTTTATGGTATTAGGTCTGATGTTTAAGTCTTTAATCCATCTGGAGTTAATTTTGGTGTAAGGTGTCAGGAAGGGGTCCTGTTTCTGCTTTCTGCACATGGCTAGCCAGTTTTCCCAACACCATTTATTAAACAGGGAGTCCTTTCCCCATTGCTTGTTTTTGTCAGGTTTGTCGAAGATCAGATGGTTGTGGGTGTGTTGTATTTCCTGTGAGGCCTCTGTTCTGTTCCATTGGTCTATATCTCTGTTTTGGTACCAGTACCATGCTGTTTTGATTACTGTAGCCTTGTAGTATAGTTTGAAGTCCGGTAGTGTGATGCCTCCCGCTTTGTTCTTTTTGCTTAGAATTGACTTGGCTATGCGGGCTCTCTTTTGGTTCCATATGAAGTTTAAGGTGTTTTTTTCCAGTTCTGTGAAGAAGGTCATTGGTAGCTTGATGGGAATAGCGTTGAATCTGTAAATTACTTTGGGCAGTATGGCCATTTTCACGATGTTGATTCTTCCTAACCATGAACATGGAATGTTTCTCCATCTGTTTGTATCCTCTCTTATTTCGTTGAGCAGTGGCTTGTAGTTCTCCTTGAAGAGGTCCTTTACGTTCCTTGTTAGTTGTATTCCTAGGTACTTTATTCTCTTTGTAGCAATTGTGAATGGCAGTTCGTTCTTGATTTGGCTCTCTTGGAGTCTATTACTGGTGTATAGGAATGCTTGTGATTTTTGCACGTTGATTTTGTATCCTGAGACTTTGCTGAAGTTGTTTATCAGTTTCAGGAGATTTTGGGCTGAGATGATGGGGTCTTCCAGATATACAATCATGTCATCTGCAAATAGAGACAATTTGATTTCCTCCTTTCCAATTTGGATACCCTTTATTTCTTTTTCTTGCCTGATTGCTCTGGCTAGAACTTCCAGTACTATATTGAATAGGAGTGGTGAGAGAGGGCATCCTTGTCTAGTGCCAGATTTCAAAGGGAATGCTTCCAGTTTTTGCCCATTCAGTATGATATTGGCTGTTGGTTTGTCGTAAATAGCTTTTATTGTTTTGAGATACGTTCCGTCGATACCTAGTTTATTGAGGGTTTTTAGCATAAAGGGTTGTTGAATTTTGTCAAAAGCCTTCTCTGCATCAATCGAGATAATCATGTGGTTTTTGTCTTTGGTTCTGTTTATGTGGTGAATTACGTTTATGGATTTGCGTATGTTGAACCAGCCTTGCATCCCCGGGATGAATCCTACTTGATCATGGTGGATGAGCTTTTTGATATGCTGTTGCAATCGGTTTGCCAGTATTTTATTGAAGATTTTTGCATCTATGTTCATCATGGATATTGGCCTGAAATTTTCTTTTCTTGTTGAGTCTCTGCCGGGTTTTGGTATCAGGATGATGTTTGTCTCGTAAAATGATTTGGGAAGGATTCCCTCTTTTTGGATTGTCTGGAATAGTTTCAGAAGGAATGGTATCAGCTCCTCCTTGTATGTCTGGTAGAATTCAGCTGTGAACCCATCTGGACCTGGGCTTTTTTTGGGTGGTAGGCTCTTTATTGCTGCCTCGACTTCAGACCATGTTATTGGTCTATTCAGGGTTTCGGCTTCTTCCAGGTTTAGGCTTGGGAGGTTGCAGGTGTCCAGGAATTTATCCATTTCTTCCAGGTTTACTAGTTTATGTGCATAGAGTTGTTTGTAATAATCTCTGATGATGGTTTGGATTTCTGTGGAATCTGTGGTGATATCCCCTTTATCGTTTTTTATTGCATCAATTTGGTTATTCTCTCTTTTCTTTTTTATTAATCTGGCTAGTGGTCTGTCTATTTTGTTGATCTTTTCAAAAAACCAGCTCCTGGATTTATTGATTTTTTGAAGAGTTTTTTTGTGTCTCTATTTCCTTCAGTTCTGCTCTGATCTTAGTTATTTCCTGTCTTCTGCTAGGTTTTGAGTTTTTTTGATCTTGCTCCTCTAGCTCTTTCAATTTTGATGATAGGGTGTCAATTTTAGATCTCTCCTTTCTTCTCATGTGGGCACTCATTGCTATATATTTTCCTCTAGAGACTGCTTTAAATGTGTCCCAGAGATTCTGGTATGTTGTGTCTTCGTTCTCATTGGTTTCGAAGAACATCTTTATTTCTGCCTTCATTTCATTGTTTATCCAGTCAACATTCAAGAGCAAGTTGTTCAGTTTCCATGAAGCTGTGCGGTTCTGAGTTAGTTTCTGCATTCTGAGTTCTAACTCGATTGCACTGTGGTCTGAGAGACTGTTTGTTATGATTTCTGTTCTTTTGCATTTGCTGAGGAGTGATTTATTGCCAATTATGTGGTCAATTTTAGAGTAGGTGTGATGTGGTGCTGAGAAGAATGTATATTCTGTGGATTTGGGGTGGAGAGTTCTGTAAATGTCTATTAGGTTTGCTCGTTCCAGGTCTGTGTTCAGGTCCTGGATATCCTTGTTGATTTTCTGTCTGGTTGATCTGTCTAATATTGACAATGGGGTGTTAAAGTCTCCCACTATTATTGTGTGGGAGTCTAAGTCTCTTTGTAAGTCATTAAGAACTTGCCTTATGTATCTGGGTGCTCCTGTATTGGGTGCATATATATTTAGGATCGTTAGCTCTTCTTGTTGCAGTGATCCTTTTACCATTATGTAATGTCCTTCTTTGTCTCTTTTGATCTTTGTTGCTTTAAAGTCTATTTTATCAGAGATGAGAATTGCAACTCCTGCCTTTTTTTGCTCTCCATTTGCTTGGTAGATCTTCCTCCATCCCTTTATTTTGAGCCTTTGTGTATCCTTGCATGTAAGATGGGTTTCCTGGATACAGCACACTGATGGGTTTTGGCTTTTTATCCAATTTGCCAGTCTGTGTCTTTTGATTGGGGCATTTAGTCCATTGACATTTAGGGATAGTATTGTTATGTGTGAATTTGATGCTGTCATTTTGATGCTACCTGGCTGTTTTGTTGGTTAGTTGATGCAGATTCTTGATTGTGTTGCTGCTTTTTTACCATTTGGTGTGTTTTTGGAGTGGCTGGTACTGGTTGTTCCTTTATATGTGTAGAGCCTCTTTCAGGAGTTCTTGTAGAGCAGGTTTGGTGGTGATGAAATCTCTGAGTGCTTGCTTGTTCACAAAGGATTTTATTTTTCCTTCACTTATGAAGCTGAGTTTGGCTGGATAGGAGATTCTGGGTTGAAAGTTCTTTTCTTTAAGGATGTTGAATATTGGCCCCCAGTCTCTTCTGGCTTGTAGGGTTTCTGCTGAGAGATCTGCTGTGAGTCTAATGGGCTTCCCTTTGTGGGTAACCCGACCTTTCTCTCTGGCTGCCCTTAGCATTTTCTCTTTCATTTCAACCCTGGTGAATCTGACGATTATGTGCCTTGGGGTTGCTCTTCTTGAGGAATATCTCTGTGGTGTTCTCTGTATTTCCTGGATTTGAATATTGGTCTGCCTTGCTAGGTTGGGGAAGTTTTCCTGGATAATATCCTGAAGAGTATTTTCCAGCTTGGATTCATTCTCTTCATCACATTCAGGTACACCTATCAGACGTAGATTAGGTCTTTTCACATAGTCCCACATTTCTTGAAGATTTTGTTCATTCCTTTTTGCGCTTTTTTCTCTGTTCTTGCCTTCTCTTTTTATTTCATTGAGTTGGTCTTCGACCTCTGATATCCTTTCTTCTGCTTGGTCAATTCGGCTGTTGAAGCTTGTGCATGCTTCACGAAGTTCTCGTGTTGCGTTTTTCAGCTCCATCAATTCACTTATTCTCCTCTCTATGCTGTCCATTCTCGTCAGCAGTTCGTCCAATCTTTTTTCAAGGTTCCTATTTTCTTTGCGATGGGTTAGAACATGTTCTTTTAGCTCATTGTAGTTTCTTACTACCCATCTTCTGAAGTCTGATTCTGTCATTTCATCACCCTCCTTCTCCATCCGGTCTGGTTCCCTTGCTGGTGAGGAGTTGTGATCACTTTTAGGAGGAGAGGTGTTCTGGTTTCGGGAGTTTTCATCCTTTTTACGCTGGTTTCTACCCATTTTTGTGGGTTTATCCACCTGTTGTCTGTCTCTGTCCCAGGGAGTTGGAGCTTTATGAGTTTCCGTTGCACTACTGCCTTTTTTGATTTTTTTTTTTTTCAGGTCGGACCGGCCCAGCTAGCAGCACGCCTAGCCTCTGCCTGCCCGCAGGGGCTTTGCTGAGCTGCTGTGGGCTCTGCCCAGCTGCCCTGAGCTCTTCCCTGTAGTCCTTTTTATATGGGCGTAGTTAGAACTGTCTGGGCAACGGTGGCCCCGCCTCTGTTATGGCGGACTCTCTCTGTTGTGGCAGGTTGCCTCGGCAACGGCGGGTTGCCTCGGCAACGGCAGCCTGCCTCCGTAGCAGTGGAGAATCTCAGTAATGGCGGAAGCCCCTCCCCCACGGAGCCGGACCGTCCTGGTTCAGCTGTGCTTGGTTTGAAGGGCTCAACCCAGAGGGTTTCCAATTACTGTTTTTGTTTCCGTTGTTGTTGGGGGTGGAGGGGTGGGACCAACCGAGCCTGATCACCTGGCTCCCTGACTCAGAGTCTTTTCTTTTAAGTTGAACGACCCCGCGTTCCGGTCGCTTGTTGAAAAGGCGCCGGGATCTCCCGTGCTGCGACTCACGGAGTCGGCTCGAACCGCGGCGCCGGCTCCTGGCGGATTTTTTGCCTAGGAATCTCCTGGCCCGACTCGCTATTTCAGATGAATGGGCTATTCTGCCGTCTCAAGGCTCTGCTCGCCAGCTAAGAGGGCTCCCAGACCAGT
Organism: Saimiri boliviensis; assembly: GCF_048565385.1. NCBI lineage: Eukaryota > Metazoa > Chordata > Mammalia > Primates > Cebidae > Saimiri > Saimiri boliviensis. The sequence goes on from NC_133452.1 coordinate 111,259,164, forward strand.
GGCTTTTTTACGGAGAACGGCAGCAACAGGGAGTGGTCACAGCAGCCGCGCGGGCGGAATCAGCCCCGCGGGGGCCAAAACAGCCGCACCGGCTGGGACTGCGACGCTGGCGACCCCTCTGCCTGGGTATCTCCTGGTCTGTGGGCAATAAGAGTTCGTCTGGAAATGCGGCGTCCACTCACCCTCTGCACTTTCACTGGGAGCTGAAGTCCTGAGCTGTTCTTAGGCGGCCATCTTGAAAGTCCCCATGGTCTGTGTTTATTCTAACATAAGTTCTAAAATATAAAGTAGTGACTTGCATATAAGATAAACACAAACGTAGCAAATGAACGAGAAGCAACATTACTGTCATATTAGTCCTAACATTTCCCTTATTTTCCTTTTCTTTCTTTCTTTGCAACACGAGGGTTTTGGGAAACAGTTTTTCTCATGATGATAATTCAAATATCTTCATATATTCTGAGATCCTTTATTTGGATGTTTCTGAGTGGATTTAGTTTTGACTTAGTGACAAGGCATATCTTCCCACTTCCCTACCTAAAGCCTTCCAATGTCTTTCTAATAAATTTAGGCTGAAAGCAAAACTCCTTACCATGAGCTAGCTACACGGCCTACACAGTCTTGCTTTCACCCACTTCTCCGGTCTGAGGTTGTCTCATCATTACTTTGTAGTTACCCTGGCCATCTTGTTGGGCCTTGGTTATACCAAGCTTGCTTCCACCTTGGAGCATTTATATTTGATAGTCCCTCTGCCTCAAAGACCTTCCCCATGACTAACTCATTAACATAAAGTCACTATTAAAAGACCACTTCACTTCTGAAAAAAATAAAAGAAAAAAAGCCATCCCTAGCCATCCTACCTAGCACCTGCTCTATTAGCCATTAACTACCCTGCTCTATGTTCTAACTAGACGTATGCCTCTCTGAGAGTGTATTGCATGTTTGTCGTCTGTCTCCTCTTCTAGAATGTAAGCCCCACAAAGACAGGGCTTGTCTTGTTTACTGTTATATTCCCAGACTTAGAATAGTGTCAGAAAGAAAGTGCTTGATAAATATTTGGAAATAGAGGGCAGGTGCAGTGGTTCATGCCTGTAATCCCAGCACTTTGGGAGGCCAAGGCAGGTGGATCACCTAAGGTTGGGAGTTGGAGGCCAGCCTGGCCAACCTGGTGAAACCCCATCTCTACCAAAAATTACAAAAATTAGCTAGGTATGGTGGTGGATGCCTGTAATCCCAGCTACTCAGGAAGCTGAGGTAGGAGAATCGTTTGAACCTCGGAGGTGGAGGTTGCAGCAAGCCAAGTTACCACCACTGCACTCCAGCCTGGGTGACAGAGTAAGAACCCTTCTCAAAAAAAAAAGAAAGAAAGAAAGAAACAGAAAAAGAGGAAATTAGGACACAGATACACACAGGGAAGATCATGTGAAAATACAGACAAGACAGCTATTTGCAAGTCATGGAGACAGGCCTCAGAAGAAAGCAAACCTGCTGAGACCTTGACCATGGACTTACAGCCTTCACAGTCGTGAGAAATAAATTTATGTTTTTTAAGCCACTCAGTCTGCATTACTTTGTTATGGCATCCCTAGGCCCTAATATAACATAGTCTCTAATATGAGAAAGTGGTAACATAGTTCACTATGGCACATGTTGGAAAATGAAATGGAACATAAGACAATTCAGAATGTCTTGACAGTGCAAAAATTTAAAAAATCAGAAACAGATTTGAATAAACTGGCTAAAAGTGTTCCAGGAGCTTTTTGTTTGTTTTTTGTTTTCTTTTGTTTTGTTTTAGTTGGTTGATTGTCGCATTTATTGGGGAGAGAAGAGTTGGAATGATGCTGCAGTGGAAAAGTTATTATTCAGTTAACTACAAAAAAACAGTCTCATCCAACAGTGAGAATTTAAATATTTTTCAAAAGGCTTTTCTATTTCCCCATACATTTCCCAGTTAAAAATATCCCCAAATATAGCCACAGATAGAGAGCTAAAGTTAAGATGCTTCCTGACTCTTGCATTCAGAACTCAAATAAGCTGTCAGAGCAGAAAAACTGGGCACTGAGCATTGGTTACAGAGCACTGGATGGTTAGAAATTTTCTATTTATATATGCTACATGACCTGCACGTGCACTAAGACACAAGAAAATTTGCTTACCTGCTCTTCACAGCTCAGAAAATGGATGCCATCAGCCACAGAAAGCCAGGAAAATAAATAATATGCCTGTTTTAACACCATCATTTCAGATGTCACAGTGAATCATCCACACATCCAGAAGTTACATTCTGAAATTTTTATAGAATTTTATGCAGTTTCCAAAACATTTCTTATTATCAGGTTGCCTTTATATTCCTTCTTTTTTTTTTTTTTTTTTTTTTTTTTTGAGATGGAGTTTCGCTCTTGTTACCCAGGCTGGAGTGCAATGGCGCGATCTCGGCTCACCGCAACCTACGCCTCCTGGGTTCAGGCAATTCTCCTGCCTCAGCCTCCTGAGTAGCTGGGATTACAGGCACGTGCCACCATGCCCAGCTAATTTTTTGTATTTTTAGTAGCGACGGGGTTTCACCATGTTGACCAGGATGGTCTCGATCTCCTGACCTCGTGATCCACCCACCTCGGCCTCCCAAAGTGCTGGGATTACAGGCTTGAGCCACCGCGCCCGGCCTTATATTCCTTCTGACCATTATATCAATAAACAGGTTATGGTTTTGTAGAATTGATTTGAATTCTAACTTATACGGCCAATAAGACATCTTAGATTTTCATATAAATTAGAAAAACTGCTTTTGCTGTGCTCTTTCTAGCCAAGACTTTTTTAAAAGCTGTGTTCTACACTTTCAACCGGTTTAAAAATCAAACTATTTTCTTATGTTCCTATTTTGCAGATATTTTTGTATATCCACATGAAGCAAAAATGACTGTTAAATTTTGAGTCACCAAACAAAATTTTACAAAGTTTCCCTCTATTGCTTTTGACCTACAAACACACACTCCCTGGGCATTGTGAGACAAATCCACATTTCTCAGCCATCTGTCTCCAGCCAAGAGTGGACCAGTTTTCTACACCATCAGAAATTCAAAAAGAATAATCAGAACAACTGGTGACTTCACTTCTTTTTTTCTTTTTCTTTCTTTTTTTTTTTTTTTTTTTTTTTTTTGAGATGGTGTTTTGCTCTTGTTCCCCAGGCTGGAGTGTAATGGCACAATCTCGGTTCACTGCAACCCCCGCCTTCTGAGTTCAAGCTATTCCCCTGCCTCTGCCTCCTGAGTAGCTGGGATTATAGGCATGTACCACCATGCCTGGCTAATTTTGTATTTTTAGTAGAGACGGTGTTTCTCCATGTTTGTCAGACTGGTCTCAAACTCCCAACCTCAGGTGATCCACCTGCCTTGGCCTCCGAAAGTGCTGGGATTACAGGTACTTTCTATTTATTTTAAAAAGTAATTAAGCTGTCCTTTTCAATGCTTTATTGTTACGGTGTCTTATAAAAAGTTTTGCCTGATTTTGATCATGCTCTTTGTATCTCAGTGATAAAAGCGCTTATTTCTGTTTCATTTTATGTCACCCTTTCCCCATTAACATTTCTAGCTAAAAAACAATTTTAACCTTCTCGTTATTATATTTCTTTAATTGTTTCTCTTCCTTAGGATATGCTAATCAAATACAAAACTGATAATGAACTAGAAGCTTCTTAAACAAAAGTTCATTTTTATTTTTGATAACCTAAATACCATTCAAACCCACAAAGTAGACACTAGAAAAGAATGGATGTATGACTAAATTAATGATTGCATTCAAACCAGCTCCTTAAACTTGACAAAAATCTGACTTCACTTTCCTATAAACTCCTGTACGCTGTAGGGAAATTTTCAGTTTTTTGCTCTAAAATTCATTGAATCATCTCATACAGAACCTGGCTTACTTGACTGCACATAATTCTTTCCTCCATGTAGGGCAATGATGTTCATGACTATAGTAAACTTGTGATTTTCTGTTCCAATGAAGCAATGCAGAGATATGAATAACCTCTGACTCTTAATAGATCCACTTGTTTGAATCACTTCACTTTGGCTAATATTAAAATATGCTCTCAGTGATCTGAAAAAGAGTGTTGAAATAAGTTTCAGAGAAGTGTGCTGGATTTTAAGGGAGAGGTTAAACCAGAATAAAACCTTACTGCCACCTGGGCAATCACACAAGACAAAGAAATAAAGGGCATCCAAATCAGTAAAGAGGAAGTCAAACTGTAACTGTTTGCTGATATGATTGCATACCTATGAAACCCTAAGGACTCATTCAAAAAGCTCCTAGATCTGATCAATGAATTCAGTAAAGTTTCAGGATATAGAATCAATGTACACCAATGAGTAGCACTACTATACACGAACAGCAACCAAGCTGAGAATCAAATCAAGCAAAAAAAAAAGCAAAATATTTACATACCTAACAAAAGAGGTGAAAGATCTCTGCAAGTAAAACTACAAAACACTGCTGAAAGAAATCATAGACAACACAAAAAAATGAAACACATCCCATGTTGATAAAGGGGTAGAATCAATATTATGAAAATAACCAAACTGCCAAAAGCAATCTACAAATTCAATGCAATTCCCATCATAATACCATCATCATTCTTCACATAACTAGAAAAAAAAAATACAAAAAATAATGTAGAACCTAAAAAGATCCACATAGCCAAAGAAATAAAAAGCAAAAAGAACAATTCTGGGAGCATCACATTACCCTACTTCAAACTATACTAAAAGGATATAGTTACCAAAACAGCATGGTACTGGTATAAAATCAGACACTCAGACCAAAGGAACAAAACAGAGAACCCAGAAATAAAGCCAAATACTTACAGCCAATTGATCTTCAACAAAGCAAACAAAACATAAAGTAGGGGAAAGAACACCCTATTCAACAAATGGTGCTAGGATAATTGGTAAGCCACATGTAGAAGAATAAAATTGAATTCTCATTTCTCACCTTATACAAAAGTCAACTCAAGACGGATCAAAGATTTAAATTTAAGACCCAAAATCATAAAAAGTCTAAACTATAACATCAGAAAAACCCTTCTAGATATTAGCTTAGGCCAAGAAATCATGAGCAAGAATGCAACACAAACAAAGATAAATAGATGGGATTAATTAAACTAAAAACTTCTCCACAGTAAAAGAAATAATTAGCAGACAAAACAGACAACCCACAGACTGGGAGAAAATATTTGCAAGCTATGCATCCAACAAAGGACTAATAACCAAAATCTACAAGGAACTCAAACAAATCAGCAAGAAAAAAACAAATAATCCCACCAAAAAGTGGGCTAAGGACATATACAATCCTCAAAAAAAGATAAACAAATGGCCAACAAATATATGGAAAAAAAAATGCTCAGCATCACTTATTATCAGGGAAATGCAAATTGAAACCACAATGTGATATTACCTTACTCCTGAAGAATGGCCATAATGAAGAAATCAAAAAATAGCAGATGTTGGCATGGACATGGTGAAAAGGGAACACTTTAACACTGCTGGTGGGAATATAATCTAGTACAAGCATTACAGAAAACAGTATAGAGATTCCTTAAATAACTAAAAGTAGAACTACCATCTGATCCAGCAATCCCACTACTTAGTATTTACCAAGAGGAAAAGAAGTCATTTTATGGAAAAGACACTTGCACACACATGTTTATAGTAGTAAAATTCACAATTGCAAAAATATGAAACTGGTCTAAATACCCATCAACCAACGAGTAGACAAAGAAAATGTCATGTACAGCACAAGAAAAGGAGGCCCTCTCTCACCACTCCTATTCAATATAATATTAGAAGTTCTGACCAGGGATATAAGGCAAGAGAAAGAAATAATGGGTATTCAAATAAGAAAAGAGGAAGTCAAATTGTCTGTGTGTACAGATGACATGATTGTATGTTTAGAAGACCACATCATCTCAGCCCAAAATCTCCTTAAGCTGACAAGCAACTTCAGCAAAGTCTCAGGATACAAAATCAATGTTGAAAAATCACAAGCATTCCTTTACACCAAAAATAAACAGAAAGCCAAATCACAAGTGAACTACCATTCACAATTGCTACAAAGATAATAAAATACCAAGGAATATAACTTACAAGAGATGTGAAGGACCTCTTCAAGGAGAACTACAAACCTCTGGCTCAAGGAATTCAGGGAGGACACAAACAAATGGAAAACTATTTTATGTTCATGGATAGGAAGAATCAATATAGTGAAAATGGCCATGGTGCCCAAAGTAATTTATAGATTCTATGCTAGTTCATCAAGCTACCATTGACTTTCTTCACAAAATAGAAAAAACTCCTTTAAATTTCATATGGAACCAAAAAAGAGCCCAAATAGCCAAGACAATCTTAAGCAAAAAGAACAAAGCTGGATATATCATGCTACCTGACTTTAAACTATAATACAAAGGTACAGTAACCAAAACAGCATGGTACTGGTACCAAAACAGATACATAGACCAATGGAACAGAACAGAGGCCTCAGAAATAACACCACACATCTACAACCATCTGATCTTTGACAAACCAGAAAAAAAACAAGCAATGGGGAAAGAATTACCTGTTTAATAAAAGGTGTTGGGAAAACCAGCTAGCCACGTGTACCACAAAAGCCCTAGAAGAAAACCTAGGCAGTACCATTCAGGATATAGGCATAGGCAAGGACTTCATGACTAAAACACCAAAAATAATGGCAACAAAAGCCAAAATGAACAAATGGGATCTAATTAAACTTAAGAGCTTCTGTACAGCAAAAGAAACTATCACCACAACAAACAAGCAACCTACAAAATGAGAGAACATTTTTGCAAGCTACCCATCTGACAAAGGTCTAATATTCAGAATCTACAAGGAACTTCAACAAATTACAGTAAAAAAAAAAAAACAAACAACCCCATCAAAAAGTGGGTGAAGGATATGAACAGATACATCTCAAAAGAAGACATTTATGTGACCAACAAACATGAACAAAAGTTCATCATCACTGGTCATAAGAGAAATGCAAATCAAGACCACAATGAAATACCGTCTCACGCCAGTTAAAATGGCAATCATTAAAAAGTCAGGAAACAACAGATGCTGGAGAAAATGTGAAGAAATAGGAACACTTTTACACTGTTGGTGGGAGTGTAAATTAGTTCAACCATTGTGGAAGACAGTGTGGCAATTCCTCAAGGATCTAGAACCAGAGATACAATTTGACCCAGCAATCCCATTACTGGTTATATACCCAAAGGATTATAAATAATTCTACTATAAAGAGACATGCACACATATGTTTATTGAAGCACTGTTCACAATAATAAAGACTTGGAACCAACCCAAATACCCATCAATGATATACTGAACAAAGAAAATATGGCACGTATACACCATGGAATACCATGAAGCCATAAAAAAGGATGAATTCATGTCCTTTGCAGGGACATGGATGAAGCTGGAAACCATCATTCTCAGGAAACTAGCACAGGAACAGAAAACCAAATACCGCATGTTCTCACTCATAAGTCAGAGTTGAACAGTGAGAACACATGGACACAGGGAGGAGAACATCACACCCAGGGGCAAGTCAGGGGTGGGAGGCTAGGGGAGGGATAGCATTAGGAGAAATACCTAATGTAGATGATCAGTTGACGGGTGCAGCAAACCACCATGGCACATATATACCTATGTAACAAACCTGCACATTCTGCACATGTACCCAAGAACTTAAAGTATAATATATTTAGAAAAAAGGAAATGTGCATCACACACTGTGGTCAGTTGTGGCAGGGGCTAGGGGAGGGACAGCAGGGGGTGGGGAGGGTGGGGAGGGATAACGTGGGCAGAGATACCAGATATAGGTGATGGGGGGATGAAAACAGCAAACCACCTTGCCATGTATGTACCTATGTAACAATCCTGCATGATCTGCACATGTACCCCAGACCCTAGAGCACAATTTTTTAAAAAAAGGAAACATGGTATACATACATATATATATATATATGTATGTATATATATATATATATATATATATATATATATATATATATATATAATGGAATATGACTCCACCATAAAAAGGAATAAAATAATGGCAATCACAGCAACCTGGATGGAGTTGGAGACCATTACTCTAAGTGAAATAACTCAAGAATGGAAAACCAAACATTGTATGTTCTCACATAAGTGGGAGCTAAGTTATGAGGATGCAAAAGCATAAGAATGATATAATGGACAAAGGTGACTTGTGGGGAAGGTTGGGAGTAAGGTGAGAAATAAAATACTACACATGAGTGTAGTACACTCCTCAGGCGATGGCTGCACCAAAATCTCAGAAATCACCACTAAAATGTACCCCAAAACCTAAAATGCAATAAAAAAAAAAAACACTAGAGAATACTGAAAAAAAAAAAAAAGAAATCACCACTAAAGAACTTATCAATGTAACTAAACACCACCTGTTTCCCAGAAACTATTGAAATAATAATAATATTAATTTTTAAAAATAAAAAAGAGGGAGAGAAAAAAACCTTACTGCCTATATTTAATACTCAAAGTGAAGGAAAATTCACGTTATCTATATAATGAATGTATCAATACCAAGCATCACTTTGCTTGTTCACCTTCAAAAACTCGCCACTTAATAAAGTCAGCAAGTCTGTATTTTCGCTGCCAATTATTCATCAGCAAAGTGTTGAAACATTCATCGGACACATATACGCACTGGGGCTATATGTCATAAAGAGATTAGCAGTTCCTATCTGATGGTCCAGACTTCACACAGTTTTGTTGCTTTACTTTTTGTTTCCCTTGTGGCATTGCTAAGATAATTGGTCTGCATGATTATTCATGGCCTGGAGAATACTCTTGTTCAATAAGGTTTGTAGATGAAGCATTGAGGCCAGTTTTTTTTTACCAGTCTTTCATGTGCAGTCCATTTCTCTTGATCAAAAGTTTATTTTATACTGTTATATGCAAACTTGTAACCCCTGTTAAACAGCTTCTATTTCAAAACCTTAGGTGAGAAAATTCAAAGCATATATAGTGACTGCAGAAAAGTAGCAAGAACAGTAATTTGTTAATTCTAGTATCTTGAAATTTCTGTAAAGATGTCAGTGGAAAGCAGAAAAGAAAGATAATCAAATTTCATTATGCTGCTGAAGGACGGAAACCAAGTAACCAAGCAAAATAGATGGCGATTATTACTTTTATCATCTTTATTCACAGTTGAAGAAGTCCAAAATTTTTAAATGACGAAAAATTATTAAATGACTAATTTTAAAAATTATACCAAAATGCAGAATAGGCACATGCTATTTCTTAATTTTCTTATATAAAAGCTCACCACCACCAAGAGTTTCCATTATAAATACAATTTTCTCATTTAAAATTTGGACTGAAGGCCCACAGTCTGTGTGAACTTTTGGTGTTGCCACTTATTTATACAAATGCAACTGAAAACTGTAACTTAGGTTTTCAGTCTTTGTTGCTTTCATAGACTATGGATGTTGTTGACAAATAATTATCATTATTGACAATGCAATACAAGTTAACAGACCACAATTTTTTTAAGGATTATGCTAGGTTATGCCCTACATTATTTGAGAACAATAAGTTCTGGGAAGATATTCTGATAAAAGAAAATTTTACTTCACTGCTTTCTTATTTTTTTCCTTCTAAGTTAGTTAATTAACTAATGCAACTTCTTGCTGTTGTTTCTGAGAAAGTCTCACTCTGTCACCCAGGCTACAGTGCAGTGGCACCAATCATGGCTCACTGCAGCTTCATCCTCCTGGGCCCAAGTGATCCTCCTACTTCAGCTTCCCAAGTAGCTGGGACCACAGGCATGTGCCATCATGCCTAGCTAATTTGTTAATTTACTTTTTTTTTTTTTATTAATTTACCTCTTTATACTTCTTTACAGGGGCTTGCTATGTTGCCCAGGTTGGTCTCAAACTCCTGGCTTCAAAAATTCCTCCCAACTCAGTATACCAAAATGCTGAGATTACAGTGTGAACCTCATGAGGCCTGATGCCAGTTTTCAAAGTCCTTTTCACTTCTGTTTTTGGTTTGTGCTTCAGGAGCTAAGATTAAAAGTTTGATTCCCACAAATATCACCTTAAATAAATGTTTATATCTGATATACAGATAGTATGTAAACAAAAGTGCGTACTTAGAAAATGCTGTTCCTTCTTGCAGAATTCCCTAAGGAATATTGTTATAATTATTTGAACTTGGGGGAACATATATATATACATATATATATATATATATATATACACACACACACACATATGTGTGTATATATGTATATATATATATATATACACACACACATATATATGTATATATAATAGAATATTCAGACAGAATAGTTTGCTCTTAGATTCTCATTTTATTTCTGACAAGAAAGCTGTTGAGCCAATAATACTTAAATTTCACTTCTCTGAACTACCACAAGAAAAAAACATGATAATCAGCTGCTTCTAATAGATCAACCTCAGGGAAAATAAACCAGTGAAAAAATCTGCTTCTGATTTATAGATGGGAAACACTATCACAGTATGGAACCTAGGCACAAGGTTGGTCTTATTTGATTGACATTCTTCCTGTTCAGATCATGGCCTATGAACTGACTGAATCCTTGAAACCATCTATGAACAGTAGCTTGGGCAGAGGCTCCTCACAGCCCAGTTATGATTCAAGAGGAGCCACATCTGCTGCCTGCTATAAGGCATAAACTGTGAGAGAGTCCAGTTTTTAAACAGGAGAGAAAGAAATTTGCTAACAACACTTATTTCTTTATCTTCCTTACCCAATAAATGGGGGTTTTCACCCAGCCCACCATTTTTAAAAATATATAAGTGTCAGAGAATTTATGTTGACAGCTACAGGTAGGTGGTTTGGAGATTTAAAAAATCAATGACTTTCCCTCTCTTTAGCCACTCTGATTCACTTATAGGCCTTCTAGAACCATCTTCAAGGGAAATGAATTTATATATATATATATATTTTTTTTTCTTTTTTTTGAGATGCAGTTTCGCTCTTGCTACCCAGGCTGGAGTGCAATGGCACGATATCGGCTCACCGCAACCTCCGCCTCCTGGGTTCAGGCAATTCTCCTGCCTCAGCCTCCTGAGTAGCTGGGATTACAGGCACGTGCCACCATGCCCAGCTAATTTTTTGTATTTTTAGTAGAGATGGGGTTTCACCGTGTTGACCAGGATGGTCTCGATCTCCTGACCTCGTGATCCACCCACCTCAGCCTCCCAAAGTGCTGGGATTACAGGCTTGAGCCACTGCGCCCGGCTGGGAAATAAATTTTTAAATGAGAATAAATCAAGTCAAAATCCAGCAGTGCTACTAGAGAAAAAACTCATGGCAAGTGTCCTACGTATATTCTCATGGTTAATTGGATTGTTGATGGAATTAAATTATTTAATCCCCATAGAGTACTTAAATAAATAAGTGCATAATAAATGTGAGCTGTTAGCATTAATAACAGTGGTTAACATTTGTCACATATGAAAACATACTCTCAAGCTTAGCATTTCATTGAAAATTCACAGTAACCTTTAGAGGTAACTCATACTTTCCACATTTTGTGGATTTTTTTAAAAAGTCTTGCCAGGTTAAGTAACAGAAATTTCATATGAACACACGCACACTTTAAATTGTGTCATTTATCAACTTTAGGATAAAGTTTAGTCCTTTTAGCACGTCATAAAAGGCAATTCACGATCTAACTCCATCAGCTTTCCCAGGGACACTGTTGTGGCTGTACACATGCCTCTCGCCACATCACACCCTTTTTCCAATGCATTATACCCCATTCCTTTGCATAGGTGGTTTCTTCATAAAACACTTTTCCTCTAGTCTAACTCTTACTCACTTGAGAGACTCCTACGCATTTTTCCAGACTCAGTTTAAATATCCCACCTCCTAAAAGAAACTGTCTCTGATTGCTTCCTCCTCACCTTCTCCAAAAACAGGTTGCCTCATTCTGTGTTCACTCCATAAATTTATATCACATGGGATGCTGAGTGAGCACCAATAACAATTACTCATCCATCTCTTTATTCACATCATTTTACGCAATGTCTGACATTCATCTCTTTATTCTTAGCATTTTACACAATGTCTGACATAAGACATGAACTCTGTACACATTGGTAAAATGAAAGGAAAAATTTAAAAATGAATAAAAGAATGTACACAGATGATGCGCAGTAGACAAGAAACTAAACCCAAAATTTCTGAATCCAAGTTCATTACTTAACAGACATTTGTGGCGCACCACTCTAAGTTTGCTAAAAAGCAGTAGAGACGGGGAAGGTTGAAGAAGACATGATTCATACCCTGCAATGCAAAATACACGCATGCTGTCAGGACTCAAGAAAATCAATTTTTATAAAGCTATTAGACACATTATTTGAAATACTGTCTTCCTAGCTCAATATAATTGCTCAAAATCCCCACAAACAGGAGCCAGTCATTGTCTTTCTGACTTAAGCATTTAGCTGCACAATTGGTGATGATATCTTAAACTTTTCTTCACCTTAGCTAAACCATTAGATAGGCAAAGATACACAGAGGAAACTTACAGTTTTTACAGAATACATGTTTGGTGATCGTAATTTCCAAACTCTTTTGATTCTGTAAAAGTCACCTGGGCAGGCAAAAGTTTCAAGATTACCCTAGATCAAAATTTTTTATAGTACTGTTTAGATGACTATCACCTATTGAAACATTGTACAAAGTCACAGAAATTAATCATGTTTTCTAGCAATACTCTTTATGCCATCAGCCCAATTCAGTAACTGTTTGGAGTTTCTTCAGAGGAAAAAATAAATATTTCACTTGATTATAATCATTACACTCATCCCTCAGTATCCATGGAAGGATTGGTTCTAAACCCACATGGATATCAAAATCCAGGGATCTTCCTCTCTTATGTAAAATGGTGTCGTATTTGCATAGAACCTGTGTACATCCTCCCTAGGTAACTTATAATACCCAATACAATGTAAATGCTACCTTAATAGTTGTTATACTGTATTGTTTAGGAAAAACAAGAAATCCGTACATGCTCAGTACAGAGGCAACTAACTACCCTTTTATTTTGATACTCTCAATGCAAGTTTGTTTTAATCCACTGATGCAGAATCCATGCATCAATGAAGGTCTGCTTGTACTGAATTAAAGAAAGAAAGAAATTAAATAAAGAAATATAGGACTCACAGTTCTCAAATCATTGAAGGTGAGTTTCAGAATTGGAATTGATTCTCACAGAAGCTTCATGCTAAGATTCAAAGCATGGCTGGGTTAGATGGGATCTTTTATGAGAATATTTGCATGTTCATAGGGAAAATGCCTACTTGGAGTGGTGTGAGTGATGCCAACAGACCCGTCAGGTGAACAATACTTCCAGGTAGGCCAGGGATGACACTGATTTTCCCGGGGTTTGACATATTCGCCACTATAGTTTACCTAGTAAACATAGGAACAAAACACTTGGAAAGAGAGCCATCGCATGTACATGGATTAATTGAAGAGAGCTCTCCGGTGTTCTCCTATTTAAAAGAGCATTAAAAGTTTGCAGAAATGCAAGAAAGAAAAGGGATCAGTAAGAAAGATAATGAAAAAAGAAGGCAATCTCAATTTTAAGACCTGCCTTACCACAAGGAAAAAGAAAAAGAAAGAAAATGCAACATTTCTCCATCTTCTGTTTTAAGGGCCTCTGGAAATGGAGAATAAATCTTCCATTTCAGTTTATTTTTATATGATTCTTTTTCTAGTACAACAAAAGGGTTTTTTCACTTGGTCTACACTACATCTTAATAATATTGCATTCTTCCATATGCTGCCTTAAATTGTTTTTATGCTTATTTTAGGAATTCATGTCAGGCCAGGAGCTATGGTTAATTTTAATGAACATTAATTGCCTACTATGTTCAAGACACTGTGTGTTGAGGGCTGTGGAAAATACAAAGATGAACTTATACAAGACTGAGATTGAGGAGAAGGAGGCAGACGAAGAGTGAACATTCAGTGTGGGGTTGGGTATGTGATTATGATAATGCTAATTTCAGTAACTTGACCCAATAGAAATTTATTTCTTACTATTACAAGTCTAATGCATGTCTTTAAAAAAGATGACCTCCTTGTGATGATTCAGGGATCTAGGCACTTTTTTATCTTATGGCTCTATCATTCCTGAGGGTCCAGACAGAAAAGAATAGATAGAGAAAGCAAACTCATTCCTCAATTATGTTGGCACAAAAGCAACAGATATCACTTCCATTTATCTTACATTAACAAGAACCAGTCATATAGGGGGTTCTATCATGCATGGAAGAGGGGCTGAGAGATGTCCCAGTCTGGGCAGCAACCTCTTGCTAACAGTGGGAGCAGGAATCTTTAGTAGCCAACAGCCATCCATGCCTCAGAAGAGATGTGACATCAATGGTTCAAATTTCAACAAAGATGCTAAATTTTTTAAATTTTAGTTGGACAAAGTGGTTAAAAATATGACCCTAATCTGAAGACGGGATGGTCGGTTAGAGCTGTGTCCTCAATGGGCACTAAAAAAATTTTTCTTGATTATGTATGCATTTTTTCTCTGTTTTTTTTATTATACTTTAAGTTCTGGGGTACATGTGCAGATCATGCAGGATTGTTACATCCATCCCCCTGTCACCTACATTAGGAATGTCCCCCAATGTTATCCCTCCCCAATCCCCCAGCCCCCACTAGCCCTCCCCAACCCCCCACCCCCCAACAGAGCCCACTGTGTGATGTTCCCCTCCCTGTGTCTATGTGTTCTCATTGTTAAACACCCACTTATGAGTGAGAACATGTGGTGTTTGATTTTCTGTTCTTATGTCAGTTTGCTGAGAATGATGGTTTCCAGATTCATCCATGTCCCTGCAAAGGACATGAACTCACCCTTTTTTATGGCTGCATAGTATTCCATGGTGTATATGTGCCACATTTTCCCTGTCCAGTCTATCATTGATGGGCATTTGTGTTGGTTCTACATCTTTTCTATTGTAAACAGTGCCACAATGAACATACATGTGCATGTGTCTTTATAATAGAACAATTTATAATCTTTTGGGTATATACCCAGTAATGGGATTGCTGGATCAAATGGAATTTCTATTTCTAGGCCCTTGAGGAATTGCCACACTGTCTTCCACAATGGTTGAACTAATTTACACTCCCACTAACAGTGTAAAAGTGTTCCTATTTCTCCACATCCTCTTCAGCATCTGTTGTCTCCAGATTTTTTAATGATTGCCATTCTAACTGGTGTGGGATCGTATCTCAATGCAGTTTTGATTTACATTTCTCTAATGACCAGTGATGATGAGCTTTTGTTCGTATGTTTGTTGGCCATATAAATGTCTTCTTTTGAAAAGTGTGTTTATATCCTTCGTCCACTTTTTGGGACTGTTTTTTTCTTGTAAATCTGTTTTAGTTCTGTGTAGATTCTGGATATTAGCCCTTTGTCAGATGGGTAGGTTGCAAAAATTTTTTCCCATTCTGTTGGTTGCCAATTCACTCTAATGACTGTTTCTTTTGCTGTGCAGAAGCTCTTAAGTTTGATTAGATCCCATTTGTCTATTTTGGCTTTTGTTGCCATTGCTTTTGGTGTTTTAGTCATGAAGTCCTTGCCTGTGCCTGTGTTCTGAATATGTAAGCATTTTTTAAAGAAACAAACATTTCATAACTACTTGAGACAAAAGTTGCTGAAAAATATACATCTGTCTTATGCCTGTGTCTGCCACTAAACAAAGTCTACAGTAGAATTACTTATAACAAGATATTAACATAGCCATATTCAGGTACCAGAGTTAGAATAATTTATTCTTTTCTTTGTATGCTTATGCATTTTTAAATTTATGTACAATGAACATATTACATTCTTAACTATGAATAAATTATAAATGTCCTTAAAGGTAAACACAAGTCAATGTTTCGACATTTTAGGATTTGAAGAGATGGTTTTCACTTCTTTTTTTCTTGAAATCATCCAAGTTTATTCATTTCTGTTTTGTCTGTTAGATTACAAGAGTATTTTTGGTTTTATGTTAACCTATTCTATATTGTTTGTTCAGGTTCCCTGCCAGTTCTCCCTTAGATCCATCTTACAGCTCTTCCCCTAGGTACTTTACCCACTACCCTTTCCAATTGCACAGAAGAATAAAATAATAATAATAATAATAGGCACTTACAATATGTCAAATGCTAAGTTGATCACTGTACATGTGACATCTCCTTTAGTAACCCCTATTTCATGAAGTAAGTGCTATTATTACCTTTTACACCTAAGGAAACTTGGGCTTGAAGAAGTATGCTATTTACCCACTTTCTCAGCTGCTAAGTAGCTGAAGTGAATATGAATATAGGCAGAGACAATACATTCATTCAAACATTATACTACTCACCCTCCAGTAAAACCATGATCATGTATCTGATAAAAATTTATACATGCAAAGTAGCTTATAATATTCAGGACACCTTTACCAATAATGTTGCTTTGGACTTTTGCAATGGCATGGAGAGTATCACCATCATTCTCCAGCTCAGGTAACTGAGATTAAATGCTGAAGATTCCAAAGCTAGTAGAATGTTGCTTCAATGTGGATCCAGCCAGAGAAACAGCAACCACACTCATTACTTCAATTTAAAGTGATTTAATGCAAGGAATTGTTTACCAAAGTGTTGAAAGAGTTAATGGAGAAGAAAGAAGAAGGTGTCAGTAATGACAGGAAATAACTACCATCACTACAGTTTGAGGAGCACACAAAAAGTAGTGCTTTTCAGAGCCAATGAGCACTGCAGCACTGAGAAATACGGGAGCCATGTGCCTCCTGACAGGAAACCTGGAGCTGGCAGTTCTGCTAAGGCTTCTGGACAAGTTTATTTCACTGCAGGAGCCGATAGTCACTTGCCACTGCTCCTGTAGCTGTTGAAGACAGAAGCAGGAATAAACAAAAACAAAAACAGCTTATCTTTTCCTCCCACTTTATGATCTTATGCCAGCAGGATCCATTCACCATGAAATGAATAAATTTGTATGATTTCAAGAAAAAAAAGAAGTGAAAACCATCTCTTCAAATCCTAAAATGTCAAAACATTTATTTGTGTTTACCTTTAAAAACATTTACAATTTATTCAGCATTAAGAATGTAATGTGTTCATTGCATATAAATTTAAAAATACAAGATCCTCCTTTGTGCGATACAAAGGAGGATTTAGAGGCCAAGCACCACACTGCGAGCCAACAGACCTGACACCATTCAACATGTACTTAAGCAACTACTCTGAGTCAGGCATTATAATAGCTTTTTGTTAGGGGTTACCGTTATGAAATAGGTATACCTGCACATGGCCTTGTGGAGCTTCAGGTGTAGTAGAAGTGATTACTGGAACACTTTCCATTATATTCCATCCTCTGGACAAAGATGAGAGCCCCATTTATAGCTGAAAGAGTTTGTTGGATCCTGCTGTGTCAACTTGATTAAACTGGGAGCTGCATTTCTGAGCGTTCGCTTCTTTGTATGTTTCTGAGTTAGAGTTTGCCAAAAGAAGAATTTGCACAAGGTTGGAAGGCAGAGGTGAAGTGGAGCTATTGCTTTCAGAAGTCTTTGTGGTAAGACACTGTTATGGACATACAAAGAAATGTCTGCTAGATCTCAACTTTTTTCTACTCTACAACCAGCTTGTCTTCCCCGTCACTGGTTCTGCTGGCCACATGGAGGAAGTAATTATGCAGAGGCAGCTGCTTCCTATGGACCATTCCCTGAGCTGTCCCTTCATAGTCTCACTTCAGCAACCAGCTATCTTTTGCTTTGCAGATTTCCCTCCAAATTCTAACTTGTCCATTCATGCTAGTATACCAGGAAGACTGCTTAATGACTATTCTGACCATCCCTTGCAAAACTTCACTTCCCAGTTCCCCAGTAGTTATATACACTCTAGTCCCTACTTAAAAATCTCTCATCTCAAAAATTCAAATGACCCTACTATCCCAACTAAAAAAGGTAGCATAGAGTCTCTTTGTTATTTCCAAAAATAAGCAGCCTTATAGAATCCTTGAAAGAACTACTACATGCTATACTAAATCATTTCTTAGGCACATTTCACGGTGATCTCTCACATGTCTAAGACAAACTCACCTCTCGGCATATTCCTTTCCAAATAATTAGCATAGCACTCTGATATGGCTACAAAATTCAAAGTCTGTTTGCACCTCTCACAGCAAATTAATGAATAATTCAGCAAGATGCTCTAGCAGGTCCCCCAGGAGCCCAAATGGGTGACCAAAAAATAACTAAAAGATGATTTGAAATGTTTCTATCTCTTTCTACAAAACAAGCTTCTTTTCTTCACTGCTTTCACGGCTTAAGTTAGTTGAATTTTTCTCCTTTTCCTGGTATAATGCTTAATTCCCTGTACTAAAACGCTAACATGACAAGTCTTCTCAACTTGCTTGCAGGTAATTAATTGTTTTATTGACCATGTATTAGACACACAGAACATTAACTCCCTTTTCTTGTGCTGTCATGATAATTACCAAAGAGTAGAACAGATTTAGCAAAAGCCAATTCGTCAATAAAAATCAGTAGTTGTCTTCTTGATCCACAAAACGATAAATATATAAGGGCTTTGGAAAGATAATCATGTGTTCTTTTCCATGAGCCACTAAACCATTAAGAGTAATTTTCTTCTACGGTTTCAGAGTTCTAATAGAAAAACGGCATCATCTAAACTATCTGAAGCACTGACCAATAAGGATAAGGCTACTAGAAAGACTTTTGACAAGAGCAGAGGGAAATTTCTGAAATCTCACATCAGCTTGCCCTTATTCAATACATTTAGTTAATAGTAGACAGTGAATATATCAACATAAAATACAATCCTAGGATGGATAGACTAGTAGCGCTGAGGGATTTGGATAGCCAGAAGCACAGACTGAAGTCAGAGTTCCCAAGCTGCAAATAAAAACTAAACAGGTGGCTGTTTTCTAGAAAAAAAAACCTATACAACATTAGGCATGCAAGACATTATTTTGGAATTTATTGCAACAGAATGCGGTGGGAAGAGAGGGTAAGAGATCCCACCCATGTTGGTAGAACAGTTTTGTTCAGGGAGGCCTTGGTGCAGGATACTTGAGAGAGGAACGCAACAGGGAACAGAAAAGAAACAAGAGCAGCAGAAAGACGCTTCAAGAGGCTCTGAGGACCAGTTTGTAAAGGAAGTCAGAAAAGGAAAAAAATGACAGAAGACACAAGTATCTGAGAGCACATGCCCAGAAGCAATAATCGCACATGCCTTGCAGACTTTGAGGTCTAACTGGAGAGATTTTTGCAGGAGCAGGGGATCTGAAAGTATCACAGTAGCAGGTAAAGATGGGGGACAGATTTTTTTTTTAAATTCCTCCAAAATATTTTGAGAAACTTCACAATAAAAATAAAGATTGCAAGCTCCTAGCTGTTTAAGACACAAAGAATGTCTTATTCTATTTTCCAACTGCTAACTGCCCCCAAGCCTAACACTGTGCCTGAAACATAGCAGGACCTCAAGAAGTATTTGTTGAAACAATGAATAATATACAACGTAAAACAAAAAAATTATAAAATTCAACATTTGGACTAGTAACATATAAGCAAAAATATAAAATCAAAAAAATTGGAGAAATAGAAAAAGAAATAAAATAATTATGGAGAACTTAACTAGGGAAATATCAAAAATTGGCTAAAAGCTAAATATTCTAGAAGTCAAAGTAAAAACTTTATTAAAATGAGTTTAATAACAGCATAGTTTCAATGAAGGATGGATGAATCACTCGTTTCCAAGAAGGCTTCGTCTTAAGGATATTTATGTAAGAGACTATGAGCCAGGTAGTGGACACATTCTCTAAAGCCATTTAACAAAAAACTACCACAACTAACCTCCCCAAATGGTTATTTTTTTATTTCCTATCTTTGTGAAAGCAGAGGAAGGAAGGTTAAATTTTTATGTTTTAAAAGAAATTTAAATGAAGGGTAAGGCATGGCAATATGATCTAAGTATGCTGCATTCTGATGATTTGGCTTTAATACATAAAGTTCAAAGAAGCTTACAAGATGATTGCTTAACTTATCCCTCACTATCCCTCTTAAGAATCAGTTTTCCCAGCTAGGCTGTCCAAAAGAGATGATATTAGATGGTTATTTGAACTGTAGAAACTAATGATTCCTGCAGATAAGTATTCTATGATACTGATTCAGAGAAGAGCATCCATTGCTTGGCTTTGGACAGCTGGAGCAGACAGAAAAAGATGTTGCTTTACAAAGGCCATAGCTGGCTCTTATGTACAGTCTTAATTCACTGTAGATCTAAAAGAAAGTACCCAGAAGTTGGAATCAAGCCTTTTGTCAAGCTCCAGCATTGATCAAATATCTCAAAGTGTATTTAACTGAATATCACTCTAAAGTATGGATAAAAAGGCAGTGGCCTAGAAGATTTTGAAAACTGAAGTTACCACTTTTTACAACTGTAGAACTTCGACCTACCCAAGCAAAAACAATTTTGAACAGCATTGAATCCAAGTCTCACAAGATACTATTCAAATGGACCAACAATTTGTCAAACAAAATCTCCTGTTACATAATGTTATAAAATATAATATAAAATGCAACCTTCTTCTATGTGAAGACATCAGCCCAAAACGTTGAGTTTGGTTTTAAAACAATTAACATTTAGATGTTCTTCCTGAAAAGGCTAAGCTAATTCTTGAAATTTCTAGTGCAATATGAAAGGCACTTCATGTTATCAGCATAGGAAACACTTGGAATCCTATTTGCAGGAAGTCTTTTGCACATTTTATCTAAGATTGTTCAAGAACAAGCTTAGAAGAATGGGGTAAGATACATCCCTGTTTTACAGTATTTAAAGTGAGAATTTTCTTTAGCAAAGGTAATTCCTGCCTGTTTTGACTCTGGAACTATTTTTGTTCAAAAGTCTCTGAAAAAATCTAAACAATCTTAATACATAGAGAAATCATATAATTCAATCCATAAACAATTTTTGTCTATGAAATCAAATGTCAATAAAAAGTCAGCAAAAGCTATTAAAAGTATATTTATTCTTATTGAGGTGAAGCAGAATTCTGAAAACTGTGATCAATTATGGAACTGTTGTTAAAACTAAATTATCCCTGTTGCTCTGGCAAGTAGATAAATTATAAAATCAACGCCATCCTCAGAAAAAGTTGTTGTGAACATATGAGAAGCTGAGAAGCTATTTAGAATCCTGATGTACATTTAATGTTGCAGGTGGGTGATTAGCATGTTTTAAGACAAGAAAGACCATTCTTTGTATTCTGCTTGTAGAGTCTATACTGAAGACATAAATTGTAATAGAATAACTGATATTGAAAGAACTTGAACTCATGGTAAGAAAAATGTTTCAAAATCTCTTACATAATATCCTCTTTCCTGGATGTGTTGGCTTTTTTTGTTAGCCAGGTGGAGCTGAACATCAGATTCATCAGAGATTTTCAAACTACATTGACCTGGGCACCATCTCTAGAAAGTGCCTGGATCCCTGGCCATTGTTTAGGAGAGCATAATCCATCAAATCAACTCCTAGGGAACAAAAAATAAGCTTCTAGCATGTTTGAGATTATATACTTTAAAGTTATTGGTTAAGAAGCTAGCACTATTAACCCATCCACATGGCTAGAAGAATGTATGTCTAGAAGGAAAATCAGAGTACAATTTTAGAAACTCTCTGACCTCCAGGCTTCCCATCCCTCCTCAGGAGTCTGACACATCTGCTGTTAATTTAGATCCCTGCCATGTCCTCTAGGATGAACAAGCTGCCAGGAATAGTTGTTACCTCCTTTTCCCTAGATAACAGGGCCATAAAGCCATCAACTGATACATACACCCCTGCCCTTCACCACATTCAGCCCATTTCATACTTTTTCATTTGACTCATACTTGAGGATACGTAAAGTCTAATCAGAGTGAACAGAGTCACTTTAACATTTGGCTTATTCTAAGCATACATCTGATCCAATTTCAACAATGCAGAACAATCTTTCTAGTCACCTAGCACACACTACTTCCTTACTGCAACTTTATTAGAAATCCCTATCATTTCTTCTAGGAACCACGTCATAAAATCCCAAGAAACCAAAGTTGATGTGTGCTCGCCCGCTCTCTCTCTCTCTCTCTCTCTCCTTTCTGATATCAGTCTGCTTAATTTTTTAGCAGGAAAAAAGTGAAGAAGTACCATATAAAAAGCAGCCATAGCAAAGGGTAGCATATTTCTTGGAGCATAGGGTTTAGCTGACAGAGCCAATGGCATCCACTCTGAGCTTCCTGAACCTCCTATCACAGCATTCAATTTCTGCATGCTGTCAAACCCAAAGGGCTTAATACTGAGGGGTGATTTATTGGGATGAAAGGAGAAGACATCACTTTTAACCAGTATTCTGGAGTGTCAGATATAATGAACAATCAATAATTAATAAGACTGATACCCTTGAGTCACTGGCTTCATTGTCTGATGGCAAACTCATGGAAGAGAAACCTAAGTTATTGAATAGAAGGTAATTTATTCTTTAAAATTTGGGTCACTTGTAAGCAGAGCATTTTACTCACCTAGGAATAAAATGGGGAAATTTCAGATGAGCAATAGTGTGTCTCCTTGCCTCGCCAAATTTCAAGATAAATTTTTTTTTTTTTTGTCATTTCCAGAAACATTCCGAGCTGACAAAATCAGGGAATATGCAGCTGTTTGCCTTTTGTAAGTTAAAGTCAAATGTGTCTACAGTTTCTGATTTGCTAACTCTGACAGGACTTGACAAGCTTGGTGAATACAGTGCACCTGACCAACTTCTTGAGATGGGAGAATTTATAGACTCTCTCAGCTAACATACCCAAGCCTTCTGGGAGAAGTCATCAAGCTCCCCAGGCTGAGAGTATACTAACATTGATGAGAATTAAATTGGATGTACATGAGGCTAAACACTGGGCTCTGGGATAAAATGAAAACTTGAAAGGGGATCACATTTAGGTAAAATAAAATAAAATAAAATAGTAGTGTGGCAAACGGGGAATTCAATTGGATGAGATTCTCAATTGTGGGGAGAGGAGAATGTCTACACATTAGAATTCAAATGAACAACACAAATAAGTTCAAGCAGAAAAGGAGTTGAGAAATTATGACTGTGGAAAGGTTTTCAGTATAAATGATTATACGTTTGCCCCACGTGTATATGTTTTGTATGTATGTGCATGTTTTGCCTAACCAAAGAACCTGTTTAATTTTTCTCCAGGTAAACAAACGAGGTTTTCAGAAAAACTTTTTTTTACTAGTTGTGATAATCAAAGGATTTTTCTTTCAATAAAAGGCTGCATTTATCTGGAGTGAGGGAGTAAATTAGGTTTACTGATTTCAAGACATTGTGGATCCCGGAAGTGGAATGTAAAGCTTCCGGTGCTGAAACTGCAGTGGGAGAAATGCCTGCGCTAATCAGCTTCTCTTTATTAATTTATGTTTTCTAGGGTATACCAACCTAGGGGAAAGGGAGAGGAGGGAAGAGCAATAGGCAAATTACAATTTCCCTTCCCACCTCCAGACCTGACCGGAAAACATTTACTGCTCCTCAAATTATCTGCAAACATTTCTGAACATCTCAGCGGCATCCATCAGGCATTTCATGGCAGAGGATGGGCATCGTCTCAGCTGTTCCTGGCACTCTCTACTTCCTCTTGCTGCCTGTTCCTCAGGCATGGTATTGGAGGCACCTCTGCTGCTCTGCTCACTCCTGTCAGCGACCGTAACACTCATGCAGGTTCTGTCCAGCCCTGTACCGACAGTGTGAATCTGCTAACCGTGCTGCGTCACAGGGGTGTAGTCTGCCATCTCTGCAGACACACAGACGCTGTTTGCTGTCACTGTCATAGGTATTGCTGTCAATCCAGCTGATAATTTGATTTATAGTTCCTTTAGTTTTCACTCAAGTTTAATTGGACGTTTCTTATCCCAAAGCCCAGCCCAGCAGAGTCTGCATCAGAACGCAACATGAATGAAAACATTCTGCATCCTCAAAACTCCCTTCTCATTTAAGACACTGGTCCACACACTCCTTTTACCAAAGTTAAAAGTATGTCTTGATGTTTTCTTTCCTTGGATTTAGTCCTTCCAAAGAGGTTACTCCTTCCCTGTGGTGGATAATGTAGGCCTTTCTTTATCCTATGGTGAATGAATTACTTCTAGACATGCCCTACCTTATCTAAATCCAAAGCACTGCTGGGTTATTGTAATTCACTCATTTAGTCATTCAACAAATTGTTATTGAACACCTATTTACCAGGAATTCTGCCAGATACTAGCGATGCAATGGTTTTTTTTTTTAAAGATTAATATTATTCATCCCTTCATGAAGTTTTCACTGTACTAGGGAAAATAAAATAACAATGAAATAAATGAAATTAAGTTTATATAATTGGAAGAGAGCTGACTCTATCAAAACATGAGGAAATTTTTGAATCTATGCTTTGAAGAAAGGAAAATCAATTTGCTCGAGTTTATTCTGGAAGTAGGTCAATATAATAAAAGGTTCCAATGATTATGACCTTCTCAAAAAGAGTTTTGGAAAAATGTTCAAAACTACCTGGATGCTCTCCAGCATCCGTCTTAGGAAACTGAATTATAGATCTCCCCTAGGTAAAGTTTCACAATTATTTCTGTCTCTGTCTGTGATCGGGATACTCAGTATTATTGGCCACAGTCAGCAATCATGAATTTCAGAGCAAAAGTCACCCATGAAGGTTCTGAAGTATCCTGGAAATAAGATAGCAGCATTGTTCCAATTCATTTGGAAACATCTCTGAGGTTAGTCTCACAGCTCCCCTTCAGAATTAATTTAGCCACTGGCTCTCCTAAATTTCTTGCGTAGAAAAGGCCCCAAGATAAGGGAGTCTAAATCTGCATATGAACCCACTGCAATTTTTACTTTCACTGCCACCATCTACCTGGTCATCACTACTTTTGTGCTGGGTTCTGGGGAAGGCGGCCATTGGGAGATTAAAGGGTGAGAGCAAAGGCTCGGGGGGGCTTTAGGGTAACCTTCCTACCACAGAGCTGATAGGTGGAAAGGCAGACGAGAATCCTCTTCATGTCCCGGCCAATGAGATGCCAGGAATCTGAAAAATAATACTAAACATTTCTAGAAAGAATGAAAAATTATCCCGGACCATGTTAGAACAGAGCGGGTCATTATCTGCCACTCAGGTGCAGACAAGCACAAAACCATTTGCATCTTTCAAACACACATGCCACAGTGCAGGCCCTAGGGCCAGTGAAAGACCCATGGGCACAAAAGTAGTGATGGTGACCACATAGTTTACAATGGTGGTAGGTATAAAAATGGAATTGCAATAGAAGCAGCATTCTGTTTTCATAAAACCTCCCCCTTCATCCTTCCAAGATCACTCAAACCTTTTGGATCACAGATCATCCAAGTCCCTGGCCTCCATTCCTGAATCTCACCTCTCTTCCCCATATTCACTCCTGATGGCTACTGGCCTCATGCCCTAGGTGTTCCTCCCTGCACTCTACTCTCCTCAACCCCTGACCTCAATGTCCAAATATTGCCACAGCTCTGCTCACTGGACAAGTCTGGATTATGAATCAGGGTATCTTCTTAGTATCCACACACCTTATCCCTCAATTGGAACAGATTCCTTTTGTCAAGTCTTTAATATCTCAATATCTACAACTGATTTCCTAAAGAAGCCTCTACTACACTGGCGTGGAGCCCAGAAAGACAATCCATGTTACTGCTTCTCCACGAATATCTATTTTGTTTCATTATGTAAAAGGTAGAACTTATTTTTAGAATTTCAAAGATGCAATCCACTTGACCTCTGCCTTCTACATTTTATGATCTCTCATACTCACCTACAGAATTTAAAATATTCATATTGGGAGAACTTAGTCAAAGGTACTAATTTTTGGTTGGGTAGAATAAGGAAGTTCTGGCAATCTAATGTATAACATGGTGACTAGAGTTATTAGGTTGGTGCAAAAACAAAAGTAATGGCAAAAATCGCAATTGCTTTGCACCAACCTAACAGCAATACTGTGTGGTGTACTTGAAATTTGCTGAGAGTAGATCTTAAATGTGCTCACGACAAAAAAAAAATAAAAATAAAAAATGTAATTATGTGAGATAATGTATAAGTTAAGTAGCTTGATTGGGGTAATCATTCCACAATATACACATATCAAAACACCATGTCGTACAAGGTAAATATATACAAGTTTTATTTGTCAATTGTAACTGAATTCAGCAAGATGGAAACAAAAGAAAAAGAAACACAGAATAAACTTTTCTAAGAGGTAAATGAATGACTAATAAATAGATAAATAAACAAAATGTTCATATTATGTCATGATTCACTAGTTCAAAGTTCTGGATTTAGGAACTCAAAAAAAGAAACATATTTAATGTTTGCATTGATTTTAAGCCGTTAGTCATGAGAAGGATACATTCTACTGACAAGGAAATAACTAGTCAAATATCCTCAGGCCCCAGGGACAGCCAACTGCGTGATACGCAACCTGTTTGGTCTCACAAGGGCGTGCCCTTGAAAAGGCCTCACACTTGGTTTAATGCTTTGCTGTCACAGTCTTGATATTCTCAATAATTTTTCAACAGGGATCCTGAATTTTTATTCTACACTGGACTCTATAAATTAAATGGCTGGGCCTAGATGAATGGGTTAAGATCATGCAGTCCACATATTAGTGAAGTCTTAGCAGAACTGACAGGAAGTTTTCAAATAAATTAAATTACAGAAAAGAAAATACAAATCAATTAACATCAGCTATTGACTTATCCTAAGGGATTCAAAAGCAAAAAGAAATCAGTCATCCAACCTATCTCACAATCAGGGCAAAATTCCTCTTTGGTAGAAGCTTTTCAATCTGTTCTTACTTTATGCTTTTAATTTCTTATATGAGGAAAGTCTCAGAATTTCCACAAGGAAAGGTCTAGGGTAATCAGAGAGAATATCATAGAAGAGTTAGGGCTCGACAACCTCTTTGTTTTCACGAGTAAATATGGCATTCATATGGAGACTCTGCCTTTCTGGAGATTAAAGGTAGTTTTTTCCAAATAAGAGACACAGAGGTGGCATAGTGTGTGCTAAGATTAATTGCAGTGTAGGGTATATATGGAACAGCAGTGAAAATGTAGTTGGATAGGAACTGAAGGAAAGAGGCAGATTCATTGGAAACTAGAAAAGAAGTCCAAAATTGGCTAATAAAGAAGCAAGACAGATTCCTGAACACGATAATAAAGAAACAAGTGTGGTTTTCTCTATAGCCTTACTTAACAAATATTTGCCTTTTGGTCTGGGGTGAGAAAATATGAAATAAAGTCAGCCAATAGGCAGAATGTTGCAGTCATAGATAATGCTAGTAAGCATTGGAATTAAATACCTAGAAATATAACTAACAAAGGATGTGAAGGATCTCTTCAAGGAGAACTGCAAACCATTGCTCAAGGAAATAAGAGAGGACACAAAAAGATGGAAAATATTCCAGGCTCGTGGTTAAGAAGAATCAGTATCATGAAAATGGCCATACTGTCTAAATTTATAGATTCAATGCTATCCCCATCAAGCTACCATCGACCTTCTTCACAGAACTGGAAAAAAAAACCACCTTAAACTTCATATGAAACCAAAAAAGAGCCTGCATAGCCAAGGCAATCCTAAGCAAAAAGAACAAAGCTGGAGGCATCACACTACCTGACTTCAAACTATACTACAAGGCTACAGTAATCAAAACAGCATGGTACCGGTACCAAAACAGATATATAGATCAATGGAACAGAGCAGAGGCCTCAGAAGTAACAGCACACATCTATAACCATCTAATCTTTGACAAACCAGACAAAAAGAAGCAATGAGGAAAGGATTCACTGTTTAATAAATAGTGTTGGGGAAATTGGCTAGCCACATGCAGGAAGCTGAAACTGAAACCCTTCCTTACACCTTACACAAAAATTAACTCCAGATGAATTAAAGATTTAAACATAAGACCTAACACCATAAAAACCCTAGAAGAAAACCAAGGCAAAACCATTCAGGACATAGGCATGGTGTTTTAGGTCGTGACTAAAACACCAAAAGCAATGGCAACAAAAGCCAAAATAGACAAATAGGGTCATTAAACTTAAGAGCTTCTGCACAGAAAAAGAAACAATCATTAGAGTGAACTATTAACCAAGAGAATGGGACAAAATTTTTGCAAGCCACCCATCTGATAAAGGGCTAACATCCAGAATCTACACAGAACTAAAACAGATTTACAAGAAAAAATCAAACAACCCCATCAACAAGTGGGCAAAGTTTAGGAACAGACAATTTTCAAAAGAAGACATTTACATGACCAACAAACATATGAACAAAAGCTCATCATCACTGGTCATTAGAGAAATGCAAATCAAAACCACACTGAGATACCATCTCACAGCAGTTAGAATGGTGATCATCAAAAAATCTGGAGACAACAGATACTGGAGAGGATGTGGAGAAATAGGAACACTTTTACACTGTTGGTGGGAATGTAAATTAGTTTAACCATTGTGGAAGACAGTGTGACGATTCCTCAAGGACCTAGAAATAGAAATTCCATTTGATCCAGCAATCCCATTACTGGGTATATATCCAAAGGATTATAAATTGTTCTATTATAAGGACACATGCACACATGTGTTTACTGCAGCACTGTTTATAATAGCAAAGGCCTGGGACCAACCCAAACGCCCATCAACGATAGACTGGATAGGGAAAATGTGTTACATATAAACCATGGATACTATGTAGCCCTAAAAAAGATGAGTTCATGTCCTTTGCAGGGACATGGACGAAGCTGGAAACCATCATTCGCAGCAAACTGATACAAGAACAGAAAACCAAACGCGACATGCTGTCACTCACAGGTGGGTGTTGAAGAATGAGAACACACGGACACAGGGAAGGGAGCATCACACACTGAGCTTTGTTGGTGAGTGGGCATCTAGGGGAGGGATATAGGGGTGTGGGGAGGTTGGAGAGGGATAACATTAGGAGAAATACCTAATGCAGGTGATGGGGAAATGGAGGCAGCAAACCACTATCACATGTGTATACCTATGTAACAATCCTGCATGATTTGCACATGTACCCCAGAACTTAAAGTATATACATATGTATATACATATGTATACACTTTCTTCATATATATATATATATATATATATATATATATACACACATACATATGAAGAAAGTAGGAGGTCGTTTTTTTCTAATGGTCTCCAGAATTTTTGGTGATCGATAGGGAATCCAGATTACAAAAAGATAAGTTGAGGACTTAGTGCAAAGCCTCAGCAGGGTTTATATTCAGCATCAGGGAAAATAACTGAAACCAGGAGTTACACTGGAAAAAAGGTAATACAGACAGAAAAATAAAGAGAGGGAAATACTTTAAAACATTTTACATGGAGAGGTGTTTCTAAGATATTCAATAAGGAGAAAAATAACTAGGTAGAGAGCCCCTGGATTGTGCAACAAGCAATTTAATACTGTTTAAGGTTTAATAGAGCACTTTCCAAAAGTGTAACATTAATAAACTTTTATTTTGTAATTTTATATTTAATTCCCTGAGATAATGCTCCTGAGAACATGACCAACAACATTCTGCTTGTCATCATACCTGCAGCACCTAGTAACATGTAATGAGAAATCAACTCTCCATAATCAACATAATTATAGTATGTCTTCTAAAAGTGAAAGATCTCGATTAACAAGGTGATAGATATCATGTCTTCCTTCTCTTGACAAATGGTATAACCCCTTTACAGATCTTAAATATGATATTGGATAAATGCAGTGACGTTTTTTTCAATATTGCCATCAAGTGTTTTCAAAGAGCATTTTTGAAGGATGGTTACATAACAACAAAATCCACTTTGCCTTCCTCTGCTGAGCACCTTGACGTATCCCCAAGTGTCCTGAAGGCTCCTTCCCTGCTGACCACAAAGCGAATCTTGGAGGCTGTCTTAACTATCCTCAGATATGAAAGACAACCTATCATTGTTTTCATAGTGAGGAGCTACTAAGTATTTGAGGTGATAAATGAGTTTGCTCTGTATGATGGTCCCCAACTGATGAGCTCCCTCCTTCTGCCTGCAATGCAGCCATATAAACAGGGAAGCCTTGTTGGTGAATTTTGTGGTGTCTATTTTCTACAACAAATGCTAGGAATATAAAAGGCACTCTAAAAAACTTGATGAATGAAAGACTGATGATGAATCCTCTACGTTATGACTTCTAGATAGTAGTCTATCCCCACATAATGACACTGACTTTTCTTTGTTTGAAGCATTAAAAGAAATAGGTCTTTATTTGTCCATTATACCTCAATAAAGCTGGAAAATACTTAAAATCAGAAGGGGTTGATGGTCAGAGTACAAAGCCTCAGTGAGACAGTATGAATACTTGTTGCTGTTGTTGTTTTACTTTGAGACACATTGCACATTGTGGTGAATGTAGTAAATAATAACCCATCATACATTTCAAAACTGCTATCACAGTACATTTCAAATGTTCTCACCAAAAAAATAAGTATTTGAGATGATAGAGGTGTTTGCTTGATTTAATTATTCCATATTTTATTCACAATTCATAACATCACTTTGTTCCACATAGATATATATAATTATAATTTGTCAATTTATAATTAAAAATAAAATTTGAAAACAAAGAAATGGGTCAGTCTGTAATTCACTGGGCTACAAATACTCTGATTCCTAAAATCAGAATAACAAAAAGACGAAGCAAGAAGACAAAACAAAAGCTAACATATGTGCTCTTTATAGTTAAGAAAAAGTAACAACATCCCATAAAAACATACTTTATAGGTCAGGCACAGTGGCTCAAACCTGTAATCCCAGCACTTTGGGAGGCCAAGGCAGGCAGATCACCTGAGGTCTGGCCAACATGGTGAAACCTTGTCTCTACTAAAAAAACAAAAATTAGCTGGGAGTGATGGTGGGTGCCTGCAAGCCCAGCTACTCAGGAGGCTGAGGCAGGAGAATCACTTGAACCTCGGAGGCAAAGGTTGCAGTGAGCCGAGATCACACCATTGCACTCCAGCCTGGGCGACAAGAGTGAAACTCCATATCAAAACACACACACACACACACACACACACACACACACACACACACACATACACACTTTATATGTGAGTTAGAAATTGTAGGAAAGGCTAGAAGAATCAAGGATATATTTTTCTTCCCACCAAACCTGCGACGAGAATCATCCCTAAAAGTGAGAGCGGGAAATAGCTACACAGGAATGCCCAAAACCGTCCCTAGGTGGGGCCAGTTGGGATCCCAAAGCAAGAGACACTAACTGCCAGGGTGATCCGTGCAAAGCATTTATTAAGGAAGCTTAGAACTGCTGCAGCCATCATTATGACAATGAAAGAAGAAGGGTGTTTTACCTAGTATGCCCACAGAGGCGGGGAGGGCAGGGTATGGAGTTTATGATGATCTAAGGAATTTGGCTGAGGGCTTGGGCCCATTTCTTTTAGTGTTTTGGGCAACAACATAGATTCCTTTATCAGTGCTGGGAATTTTCAAGGCCCTAGTTTGGATTCAAGCCTGCTGGGAAAAATCTGTAGCTGGCAAGTCACAGAGTAGTCTAGGCAGTCTCTGATTCTCAGTCAGGACACAGAAAGAAAGCAGGAAGAATTAAGAGACCCTACAATATGAGAATGAGTGAAATTATTAGGAAGAGGCAACGTGTATTAAATAGAAACAGATACTATGGGCAAACAAAAATCTTCAGAGGAAATAGCCAAAGAAACTGGAATAAAATGGTCACCCAAAACCAGCTACATTTTTCTGATGTTTCAATGTCACTACCAAAAATGGTAATAGCTAAAAAGGCTCCTAAACAATACATCTGGAGCCATTCTGAGCATTGGCTAAAACAAACAAAATAGTACATAGTCATTAGAGTGCATGTCATGCATTAGTAAAGAAAAATGTCACAGGCAGAAAAATATACAAAGGACCCAAGGACATCTCTCATAGATGATATGATGGGGGAAAACATCCATAAACTATGTGCAGATATAGGGGTGAAGGCAGTGAACTGTACATAGACCAGAATGTGATTTAAATTATGCTAGTGTCATGCTGGATAAACCAATAAAAGATCTTAATCACTGCAACAAAAGCCCAAGGTTAATAGTGACAAACTCTACCAATAGCAGCTCAGCAATAATGTAAAAAAATATATGACATTGCACAGAAGCTGTACAAAGGCTACTCTTTGCACTGGGAGAAGTTCAACAGAACTGCATGAAAGAAATCAGATACAAATTAGTCCAAAAGAGAGAGGAAAAACTCTTAGACAGACAGATGGTATTTTTGAAATTATAATGAAACCAGCTTCAGAGAAATCTTTGACAGGGAAGTGAGGCAAGAAAACAAGCAGTATTAGCATCATGGGCCCCAGAGACCAAGTACAATGCAATGAATGCAAAATGTACAGCAGATGTAAAGGGAGCCACTAATACAGCCCCAATCCAACAAAGAGCGTGGTTTCTCAAAATTTCCAAGAAAAAAAGAAAGGTTCTCATTAACTTTCTGCTTCTTTAGAAGTTAGACCTCTTCTTTAGACCTCTTCAAGTGCAAAAGGGTCCCTGGAAAACTCATGATCAGCAAATCAACCTCAATGGGCAGAGAATTCTTCCTCTTCCTCATTATCCTCAACTTTGGAGCCAGGTTGGAAAAGGAGGAAAAAGATGGCATGAAAACTACCTTTAACTCTTTAACCACTGTTACGTAAAGAGGAAAATAATATATTAACATTACAACCATCAAACAATGCACAGATATGACAGACGCTAGGGAACATGTTGTGTCCCTGTTTAAGTCTAAGAGAGATTTTTTTCATAAGGTATATAAGCGGAACTCTGGGGACTTTGGTACTTCCACCAAGCACATTCCTCTTCCAATGAAACTCTGTACTCTCTGTATCCATTGCGTGTGGTGGGAGTGATGGTAGGGGGAAGAGGGAGACAGAGAAGCAGCAGAAGGAACATTAGGAGAGACAGTTTGCTCCTAAACATGTTCCTTTTGCCCAAAGTGATGTCATTCCTCTCACATTCAAATCAGCGAGTACCTAGCCTTGCCCACAGTGAACTTGGTTAACAGAAGAAGTCTGTGCTGGGGCCCTTGGTCTGAATAGAGATAGCTAAACCAATTAGCTGGGAAAGACAGAACAAAAGGCAGTCTTTCAGCAGATACCTCTTTTGATACCCTTCTGATGTTTCCTACAGTTGTAAAGGGATCAGGTCAAGTCTGAACTAACTTCTTCACTCTGAGCTTGTTGCTAATTCTATTTGGCTAACCTCTACATGATTAACAAATATTGTCATTCAATCATTCTCAACAAACTCTATATGTCCCGACACTGAGCTCTTTCTTTTGGGTCTGCCCTCTCTTCCTCTGCCTTCTTTCCTCTCCCTTCTTAACACATCCCAGCTCTTTCTACTTTCAACTGAAAAATCACAAATGTATGCATTTAACAAGGAGACATTATGTGATATAAAGGGTTACAGCCCGCAGGGTGGCCATCCTTACAGACCGGGAGATGTAACCTCCAGCAGAGCCCAGAAGCAGGCACTTGGAAGTGAGTGGAGGGTGAAGTAGGGATTTACACTGAATGGGTTTGCCAAGGATACATATTCAACAGGTTACAGGCAGAGCTATGAATACGAACAAAGGAGGGACATACGCATGCATGAAAAGCAAACTTGCATGTTACATGCATCCTATGTTCACTTTGGAGTGGAGACTGAACATTTAAATGTACTACAGTTAAGCCCCATATGTCAAAAGGTGAAGTAGAAACACAAAGGCTTTCAAGTGCACAGACTGTAAACTGGCCAGAACCCGTTCACGGTCAGTGTTCTTTTATCAGGAGAAACTTACTGAAAACAGTCTCTTATTCAACCAAAGATATGGTTATGACATGTGGAACAGGAATATCCACTTGTCAGCCTCTGGTGGTAGATGAGCTGTCCTTATTTTAATAATGCATATCTCTCCCACTGCTTGTCCAGCTTCTAGAGTAAATGAAAAACCTTGTGACAGTCAGAACACAGCTTGGTCTTTACGTGTTGGGGTGCCTGACTTATCCTTTCCTGATATGGTCTTACATTCTGTTTATAAGGTGGTATCTTCCTGCTACAAAGATTTCATTCTGTCAGTCCTGTGATCGCTATTTCAACATTAATGCTGGTCAGTTGTGTCTACATTGCAAAGGGAAGAAGGATAATGAGCTACGTCTGACTTCCATACCTATTATGGCTGGGAACTTAATATTTTAAGGTTTCTCTAGGGTCCACCCAGCCAACAGGGGTTCCACTGAGATGATTAGAGAGGTTAGAATTTTATTTTTAGTTATCATTTCCTTGCTTCTCTTTATCCCACTATATGTCCATCATTTTTTCTAATATTTTCTCCTCCTCCTCTCCACCTTCCCCACTTTGGGCTCCCTTAGCCAAGCTCCTTCCTTCATCAATTCCTGTTTAAGCCTCCCACTCTCTTCCTTCCAGCCACCATATTGAATCTCTGAAACTTGCTGACACTGAGATTCAAGATCTTTTAGTGTAGTAAAAACTCTGTAATTTTCACAATTAAGATAAAAAAGATCATTTTCACTTAATGAAATTTTGAGGAAGAAAATGTTTCTTCCTCAAGAAAAAAAATCAAGCTTCAACAATGAAATCACACGTACATAGGAAAGGGAACATCACACACCGGGACCTCTTGTGGGGTGGAGGGCACGGGGATGGAGAGAATTAGAATAAATACCTCATGCCTGTGGGGCTTAAAACCTAGATGACAGGTTGATGGGTGCAGCAAGCCACCATGGCACATGTATACCTGTGTAACACACCTGCGCCCTCTCCACATGTATCCCAGAACTTAAAGTAAAAGAAGAAAGAAAAAGAAATCAGGCTTCAAAACACTCCAGGAAAAAGCAGTGAAACCACTGTCGCAGAAGGCAAACTGTGAAGGTGTTTTAACTGATAGCATATTTATAATTAGGACAGCCATTGTGTGAGTACAAATGTTTCAGCCGAAGGCCTTCACTCTTAATCAGCATAACATTTTCCTTGTTTACCCTATTAATTTACTTAGCAACCCTTTTTACAGAGAGGCAGGTTAAACGAAGATTCTGAGTATCAAAGCTCTAGGTCTCAGCAGATGGCCCATAGAAACAGCCTTGTTGGTCTAGTGAAAACAAATTCTGCACAATAAACACTTGCTCTGTTCCACAGCCTTGTAACAATCACACTCCAAGTCAGAGTCATTCTCTGCGGAGGAAAAACGTTTTAATTGGTTATTGTTTGCCGTTTGCCTTATAAGCAGAGTTGGTCTTGGCTATGAATATGGAAATAGTCTGAGTTTGTCAGCTAAGTCCTGCCCTGTTGTTTTCTTATCTTTCTCCCTTCTAGTCCACTGAGCTTTTGATCTCACGAACAAGTGGTTCCTTTTCCTGCCCTCAATGGGAATGCCTCCTTCTTTTAATGATCAATCCCCATTCCACTGAAAAATTTACCTCACTAATAACACTATTCAAAAGAAAAGACACCTAGCATTGTGCCTTGTGTAAAGTTGGGATTAAATACATATTTGTGGCTCACTCCTATAATCCCAGCACTTTGGGAGGCCAAGTCAGGTGGATCACTTGAGGTCAGGAGTTCAAGACCAATATGCTGAAACCCCAGCTCTACTAAAAATACAAGTACTAGCCGGGCATAGTGGCACATGCCTATAATCCCAGCTACTCCCAAGGCTGAGGCAGGAGAATCACTTGAACCTGGGAGGTGAAGTTTGCAGTAAGCTGAAATTGCACCGCTGCACTCCAGCTAGAGCAACGGGATAAAACTCTGTCTCAAAATAAGTTGATAAATACATATAAACATACATACATATTTGTTGAATAAACTAAAAAAAGTAATTTCATATCAAGAACCCTTTTATTATTTTACCAATCAACTCTGTTGTTGGTGAGATTTAACCTGCCTAAAACATGCTAAACTTTAAAGAATATTTTTCTGGATCAAAGACACACACAACTCTGATGAACATGGGTCTCAAGGGACTTACCTTGTGGACAGCCCTTTCTATGAAATCTACCCTTCACCCACAACCCAGTCTGCACCCCATTTTTAGAGAGTAAACAGTTACTCCTCCTGCTGAGAGACTCTCTTTGGAACTGCTAGCTACTACACAACACAGAAACTTCATTGGCCAAAGTAAATTGGACTAGAACACCTTATCCAAGCTGAGCAAATCAATGCTTTGTCCAGAGAAACTGGGAATAGAACTGAGAGACTCGTCATTTGGAATCTAAGGGCTTATATTTTTATGCAGACCTAAAGGCTGAGATGGGACCAGTTGGGAGTGACCATGGTTATCTCCCCATTGCAAAAACTGACCTAAAATACGTTGATCACTTACAACTATTGGTTCTTTCACAGAAGGCAGAGGCAACAATATTTTAGCATCGCAATTGAGAGAAAATTTTATTACAACTGAATGACAAAATCCATAAACAGAGCCAAATTGAGTCTTAAGACAAGAAATGCCCTTCCAAAAATGTAATCTGACACCTTTACTAGGAGAGAAGTATATTTCTAGCCAATCCCATATCCTGAACATCACACATTTCACTAATAAAAAGTCATTTCTAATGCACTTTGTGCTAATTTTAAAATGGTCTGAAGCCGATCTGAAATAAACATGGCTTAAACTCCAGGTAACTGTCTTCAGAATGTAGATTTCTGCTTAAGTTATTTCAAATGCTGAGAAGCTAGTATATATCGCCAATTACCACCTCCTGAAGAGGAGCACATGATTGGATATTTAAAATCTTAACTAATGCTCCTTCAGGTACAAATCAACTATGTATGTATACATAGACACACCTATATACGTATGTGTGTATATATGTGTGTATCTATATATACATATATGTATACATATATATATACCATCTTCACTAAAGTATTTTAATATAATTTACAGATATTACAAGAGGCATGTGCTAGCAGTGTCCAAGTACCCAGTCTGCAGAAAGGAGGATGAAACTGAGGCAGGCAGAAGCAGATGGGGGACACAGGGAGCTCCAGAGAGAGAATCCCGAGACAGCTCCATTTTGGTGATTTCCCTCATACTGGCTTCAATTCTTTGTAAGACCTAGTTGTACTTTCTGCTGTGGCATGTACAAAATACACATATTGTATTATATTAAGTTTTTTCTTTACCTTAAACTCATTTGAGTATATTCTGGTACTTGCTGCTAAACAATCCCAGGCTAAAAGATTAATGCTATTTTGACAGAGTTAATATGATATAA
Source organism: Saimiri boliviensis (assembly GCF_048565385.1). Classification (NCBI taxonomy): domain Eukaryota; kingdom Metazoa; phylum Chordata; class Mammalia; order Primates; family Cebidae; genus Saimiri; species Saimiri boliviensis. Next base: position 111,296,710 of record NC_133452.1, read on the forward strand.
TTACAAACAAAAATAAAGACACTGGACATTTAAGTGAGCTTCTCAGCTCATTACAGGGAAAAGTATGATTTCCATTAGACTTATTAAAATGCAGAAAGTAGTTCAAGGACTACACTTAATATCATACAGACTCCTAGGGACCTCTAATTCAGAACCAGGAGGTATGAATGCTCAAGTGCTTTTCTCTAAGCCTTTCTAAATGTATGTTCCTTTTAAAATAAGATACTTTTTAAACTCAACCAGTCTTTTTTGGGTACCTAATATCTGCAAAGAACTGGCTTAATTACAGTCTAGACTTCGAAACACTGGCCAGTATCAGACACACGCGGGCAAAAGGAAATGGTCATTCAGACAAGGCTGGCATCAGACCCAGACTTGTAAAGGACACTGCAGAGCATCAAAGGTTTAACCAGTGAGGACTTCAGTAAGACCAAGACAAAGATGATTCTTGGAGCTGTTTCTAAATAACAGTGCTGCTGAATTCTTGTTCACAAGAGAGTGGAGTAAATCTGTTTCCATAATTAAGTTAACTCTTCAGTAAGATATATATGGTTTGTTATATAACATGAATTCTGTCAATTTATACAAAAATATATGTTCAGGCCAGGCACGGTGGCTCACGCCTGTAATTCCAACACTTTGGAGGACAAGGCAGGCAGATCACAAAGTCAGTAGCTCGAGACCAGCCTGGTCAAGTAGTGAAACCCTATCTCTACTAAGAATGCAAAAATTATCCAGGTGTGGTGTCATGCACCTGTAGTCCCAGCTACTTGGGAGGCTGAGGTGGGAGAATGGCTTGAACCCAGCAAGTGGAGGTTTCAGTGAACCCAAATCATGCCTGGGTGACAGATTGAGACTCTGTCTCAATTAAAAAAAAAAATTAATTAAAAAATAAAAATAAATAAATAAATCTGTTCAAAGCAACTTCTTTCACCCTAGCCCCTGTCTGAAAGTGTCAAAATGAATATCTGAACCAGGTGTATTCTAATCGTCAACCATAGTTAAGATTCTGTGGTCTTGAGGTGACAAATCAGGCAATTCCCATTATGCAGCTCTTCTTGTTAAGGCCTCCTGGTTAGATGTGTTACACTGCTTTTGTGAAAAAAGTCATTTTAGTCCTTATGTAGTAGTACAGATGCCCAAATATTTGTTTTGCTTTCTTTGTTATCCTTGAGACTCTTCCATAATTTTATTCTCTGTTCTCCAAAGGGCCTGATCATGTGGGAACTCATCAGTCCAGATTCCCTCTTGCTTTGTAGCAGAACCCTTTGGAGGGTCATCAAATCCTTTCTCACCAGCAGGTCAAGGTTACCTGGCCCACCAGACTAGTGTCCTCCAGATAAGTATCATGGAAATCAAGGGCTGTGATTCTCCTTTCTCCTCTTGAAGGCTTTGGCCTTCTTATACACAGCGATCTAACTTCTAGTCATTAAGGAGCTCTGCTTAGAAGATGTCTTTGGGGAATCCTTCTTAACCGTTCCCTAGGACAATGGGAATCTATTTGCCATTTATTTACATAACTAAGAAGCCATTCAAATAACTCTACACTTCAAAGGTCTTACCTAAGGTGACTGCAGCCTAAATCTCTAGAAGACACTTTATTCACTCACTCAACTATATCTTGAGTCCCTACAGAGGCTAGTATGCATTTCAAATGTTTACGTAGCACCCTACCACCCACTCCACTCACCTAGTCTCTAAAAGGCATTGATTTGCATGTTCATTTTCCCTTTGCACCTGACATCCCCATGTATTTTCTGCTAATACATTTGATTTTCTTTGCTTTGTGCTCAGTGAATTATCTTTCAAAAGAAAAGCAATCAAAGGCAGTGGTTAAGAGAATAGACTCAGTAACACCACTTCACGCATTTGTTCCAGCTCAGGCACTTACTAGTGTGCACTTGGATAAATTACGTCACCTCTGGTTCCTTCCTTTTCTCATTTTTGAGATGAGGAAAGTGATAGCTCCCATTGACCTCCTGAAGGTGTTGTGAGGATTAAAGAAGTTGCTTTAGGTAAGGCTCTTCCTAGAGAAACAGAAGAGTTTCTGGCATATTACACAACCACTACATAAGAGTCAGCTATTATTATGCGAACTTCACTGTTAAAATGTTTCACTTCTCACTTGTCCCTCACTGGTCCCTCCGCTTTGACCTTCCCCAGTGGCCTAAGCCTGTGGGACTCAATACCATCACACTCAGCTCCCTCTCTAATAGCAATTACCCTCTTGAAATAAAATCCATGGGTAACAAAACCTACCTATCTACAGAATTCCAAAATAATATAATGCCTTACTATAATAACTGAAATATATTAAAAATTATTTAAAAATATGTATTTCACAATGTAGGTAATTCACAGGCTACCAACTTTAAAGTTTTGGAGGCTTGGATAAAAAAGCATGAAGAAGTAATAAGCTCTATAAAGGTAATAGCCAAAAAGCACACTAACACAGGGCACATTGTGTTGGTAACTCAAGCACTATGAGTGGCAATGCTGCTAGGGGTTTTCTGAAATAGAAACTTTCAAGCAAAACAGAGTTCCATCTTTCCTCACCTTACCCACTAGTTGTACTGGTAGAAAATTCAGGGTATAGTAAAAATGTAAAAAAAAAAAAATTACTTGATGATTATATGTAAAACAGAATTGAGTTCCAGTCTCAATAATGATAAAGACTATTACACCTACATGAATTTGAGGGTAACAGCCAAAAGCAGTACAATACGGAGGACAACTCTTCAGTGAGTCCGTTAACTCCTCCACATTCCCCTTGGTCATTTGATAACTAAAGCAACCCAAAAATTTTCCAAAGCAGCTTTTGGGGATGATACTATGACACTAAGAACCAACGGTTTCTTGAATGTGGAGTTGGGGAGGGGGAAGATATGTGTCGGCACACAGAAGGGATGATGCCAGGATCATTAGTTCAATAATCGAAAGAGGTCTAGTGCCAGGACCATCCTTACAATTGAACAGTCAAAATATCCTTCAGCAAGTACATATTACATTTACAATGAAAATATTAAGAAGTAAAGGATAATTCTGGAAATCAAGTGCAATCAGCAAAACCCAGCTTCTGGGAAAATACCTGAATACAAAAGTATGTTCACATATCAGATTGTAAGAAAAGAGAGAGGAAAGGAGGAGAGAGAGATTATAGATTAAAAGAAAAGTAAATGATATATTATTCAGTTGGAATTTGTGGCTCTTATAAATATGAACACTATACATTTGATGATACTAAAACATTATCATTAATTTTGTTGTGATATTGGAATTCTGGTTTTTTTTTTTAAAATAAGTCCATATCGCCTAGAAATACAAATTACATTATTTGTAGATGAAAAATATAGATTCCTTGAAAATAATTTGGGGTTGGAGGAAGCAAGTAGAGATGTAGCTGAAACAAGATTGGCCATGAGTTCCATTCTATTCCTGGATATGTTTTACATATTCCACAATTTTTAAATGTAAAGAAAATTATAAAGATGTGGCTGCAGAGAAAGATGAACTAAGAAGGATCACAGTCTGGTAACATTCTAATTAATGTTATAGTATAGGGGGAAAAACATTATAGAAAGGGGAAAAAGAATCACCCACAATTTCATCACACCATCAGTTTTACTGTGATTTCGGGAATTTGGCAATAATTGTTTTGCTTGTTACTTTCATCAGCTGTCTCTTTTCCACTTTATAAAGCTTCAAGACAGACATTGCTAGCAAGATCAGATGAGTTCCTTGGCAATTACATTTGTATAAATCTGGTCCCCCAGCAGCTTACTCCCTTTGAATGGCATTCTTAGCCTAGGACCTTCCTATGTCCTGGGTTTTACCATTAACAGAGAATTCTGTCACCCAGTTTCTAGGTTATCTGAATCCTGACTGCAGAATGTTATCTTCCTCTAGTGTACATTTTATGCAAGGTACTGGGAGTGCCTAAGAGTGAGACTTCAAGAAAAGGTGCTATAACTGTGTTTGTGCCACTTGCTAGTTAATGTTTATACACACATAGAATCTGGTGTCAGACTTGCTTACCCTATATCTCACCTACTGGATGTGAAGGTGGAATTGAGAGAGACTTATAGCCCTCATGTACATCCAAATAATAATAGCTCTTCCTTCTACCAATAAAAATCCATTCATTGTGCACTGCCAAGTTGGCTTAGATAACTCTGTAACAGATGTGTTCTTGACATTTCCAATTGAATATAAAATATATTTTCCTGCAGAATTCACAAGTTCCTAAGTATTTTAACATGCATACAGTTACATGGATACATACAGGACTCTGCAAACTACTGCTTAGAGGTCAAATAGGGCTTGCCGCCTGTTTTCATACAGCCAGTGAGCTAAAATTAGTTTCTACAATTTTAAACGGTTGAAAAATTAAAAGGATATTTTGTGATGTATGAAAATTACATAAAAATGTAATTACATAAGTAAATATAACAAAATACAATTGCACTCATTTGTTCATGCACTGTCTATGGCTGCTTTCACACTGCATCATGAGATGGACACTATATGATACTCAAAGCCCAAAATACTTACTATCCGGTCCTTTACAGAAAGAGTTGGTCAACCCCTGGTGTCTATCATAGGTGTTCTTAGACCTAGAAAAAACAAATACCGTAGTATTATGAACTCGCAGTTAAGTTCCAAATAGCTAACTTGAGAAGTATCAGAATTGTAGGCCGGGCGTGGTGGCTCAAGCCTGTAATCGCAGCACTTTGGGAGGCCGAGGTGGGTGGGTCATGAGGTCAAGAGATCGAGACCATCCTGGTCAACATGGTGAAACCCCTTCTCTACTAAAAATACAAAAATTAGCTGGGCATGGTGGTGCATGCCTGTAGTCCCAGCTACTCAGGAGGCTGAGGCAGGAGAATTGCCTGAACCCAGGAGGTGGAGGTTGCGGTGAGTCGAGACCACGCCATTGCACTCCAGCCTGGGTAACAAGAGCAAAACTCCATCTCAAAAAAAAAAAAAAAAAAAAAAAAAAGAAGTATCAGAATTGTGCACCATCTGTAAGTTGGAAAACACTTTAAGAGGGATTTAGTACTTTCATTTTTAAAGTAAGATAAATGTTTATCACTCATACATAAAAGTAATAACCTTTGCCAGCCTTTGCACTGAGGCCAGGGCACAGTATCTTACCAAACACACTATGAACAAGGAATAGAAATGCCTTGCTCAAAAGCAAAAGACAAAAATTTTAAATTAAAAAATTAAAAATCTTAAAGTTTTCACTACCATGCTGCCTCAATTTGAAATCCATTTCTATCTTCTTGTCTCTCCTTTTTAATCCGTCAGCTACATAAAAATGTTTTCTATTTAGTGTCTGTGTATATTTCATGGTTTTTAATATGCCTGCAAAGTTGAATGCATTAAAAAGATAATTACAGCATGTTGAGTTCACAGTAATAAACCAATGATAAGTTTTTGATGAAGTTTTTGAGGCAAGAGCAGCCAGTTAAAGTGTTCATGCCAACGCCTCCTGTCTAAATCATTCTGGAGTGATTTGTCAACAAATAGGCCAAGAACTGCCAGGAGCAGTTACTTTAAAGCAGAAGAAACAGATACATTTTAATATGCTAATCTACAGATTTCTCTGGATTCCGTGTCTCTTCTATTTAACCTAAATAAGAGTCTCCCCAAGTTAGACACAAACAATCTGTCAAAACAGTAGCTGAGGAAGAAGTTTCCAGCTCATTAGAACTGTGCTCATCATGATCTTATCTCCTGGAAAAATAAGAAGTTAACCAGGGCAATTCAGATTCACATTTTAAAAATCCAGGCAGGCATATTTTTAAATTTATCTCTTCTATTCTTCATTGGCAAAGGCCACATAGAGCATTTCTGACCCACTCTTAAAGTGTTATTAAAAGTGTACGTATTCCCACATAAAAATAATCTCTTGATTTTCAAGATTCAGCAATCTGTATTTAAGAGACACAATCAATAAAGAAGAAATTTAGTACATAATATTAACATATGAAAATATCTGTGGATAAACTCAGACTGGAAGAAAAAAAACAAAGCTATTTGCTGGTCTGATTTTCAAATGCCTGCTTAAGGAACTGTGAAAGAACTTAGTCAAAGTTTTTCTTTAATCTTTCACAGGACCATGATGCTACCTGCTTAATAAAAACTAAATGTTAGGCTGAGTGCAGTGGCTCATGCCTATAATCCCAGCACTTTGGGAGGCCGAGGTGAGTGGATCACAAGGTCAGGAGTTCAAGACCAGCCTGACCAGCATAGTAAAACCCCATCTCTACTAAAAATAACAAACATTAGCCAGGTGTCGTGGAAGAACCTGCAATCCTAATGTAACCAGGGGAGTCTGGGGGACATCCCAAAGATGCTCCCCTATGGGGGCATAGGGACTTCCTGAAGATGCTCCCAATTCCCCTATCCAAGTTTCTTGGCCTCTCTTACCCTGAAGAATGGGGAAAGGAACCCCAGAGGTGTGGTGAGTTTGCCGTTCGAATAAGTATCATGGACCCAAAGAGTTTTAGAGAGAGCAACTTATTAGGCAGAGAGACAGAAAGAAAGAGAAGGAGAGACAGCTCCCACACTGCCATGGGAGGGGATCCAAAGAAGGTATCCGTACAGGGAGGGAGCAGCGGGATTTTAACCCTTGAGTTATTTCTTCCCCATTCATGTTCTCATCCAATGAGAGGAGTTCTTTCAAACTTCCTCTGGAGTGATTGATCTTTGACTCTGATACCAGATTGACTGCTTGTCCACAGCAGAGCCCCCTCCTCCCACAGCTTTCAGTGGGCTTTTTGGACAAAGAAGCACAGCTGTATTTTTCCACCTAGCCCACACATGGGAAACCAAGACAAAGAACTTTACATTCCTAAATGTAGGGGTGGAGCCAGGAAGCTCCTGCCTTTGAAACCCCACCCCTCACGGACCCAGGGAGAGTCCCTCAGTCCCCACTCTGAACAGGAAAGTCCAACTGCTGTTGGGACATGGGCATTGATTGCTCTTTAGCTACTTCCTGCTGAAATGGGGCATATAAGGGGCCCTACAGTTGAAGTTTCCTCCAGAGGGGAGTCTTCAGGGGTGCAGGTTTATCTAGAGGTCCACAATAGAGCTTACGAGTCAAGGACATCCAAGATACCATTTGCATTTGTTGCCTCATGGCCTTAATTCTAGAAGGAATAAATTTGACAAGAAGGTTAAATATGAGAGGCCCAAAGGCCAGCAATAATAGAATGGTGATAAACGGGCCTAAAAGAGTGTAGAGCCAGGACAGCCAGTTGTTAAACAAGCTCCACCATCCTGTTTCTTGAAGGTCTTTAGTCCTGTGTTCAATTCCGTCCCTGAGTTCTTTAACCTTGTTTCAGGCAATACCTGATTGGTTCATAGAGTAGCAGCATTTTTTTTCCTAAAAAGAGACAGTTTTCTCCTTTCTCTGCTATTAGCACATCCAGGGCCCTTCTATTTTGAAGAGCCATGGCAGCTAAGGAGTTAAGCTGCTCCTGCAAAGAGAGTTAGCAACCTTTTCCATGTTATTTAACTCCTGAGATAGTTTATAGAAAAACTGAGAAGTAGTAACTTCTCCAGTGCCAGTATCAAGTTCTCCTATTATTCTGCCCACACCCAACTACTTGGAATAATTGGGGTTTGAGTATGGTGCGGACTTAGCAAGGGCAGACTCTGCACCTGAAAGTCAATGTATATTTTCATCAGGAGGGGCACTAGGAAGGAAAGGAGGAAAGCTATTAGGCCAATCCATAGGCGCAACTGCATCAAGTCCAGTTGCAGATAGTAAAGTTAAGAGTGATAGTCCTGTTAATGCCAGGATGTAAGTTAGACTCATGAGTAGTTACTTTTCTGAGGATCTCATCAGAAGAGCAAATGTAGATCCTCTAATGGCTCCCAGGTGTACAAAGGGTTGTCTCCTGTAACTTCAGGCTGTCAATTGGAGGGCCTATGATTTTATTCATGAGGTGTCCAAAGCTTCAACCAAGTGTGATGAATCCACGAGTCAATTCCCACCACCTTAACTGCCATGGGGGTAGACAGAATAACTGAAAATGGTCCTTCCCAAGATGGGCCTAGAGAGGGAGAGTCTGAGGGGAGAGATCTAACAAGCACTAGGTCTCCAGGACAGAACAACTCTTTCCCCTTTTCCCTAGGATGTCCTTCACGGAAGGTCCTAAGAGCCTGCTGGTACTTAGCCAAGGAGGTTATATGTTTTATCAGATCTGCTGTTTCCTTGTCTCATACAAGATCATTAGTAAGAAAGGGCCATCCATAAAGCATCTCAAAAGGGCTGAGTCCTATTTTCTGAGGAGAATTTCAAGCCCTTAAGAGTGCTATTGGTAATAGAGAAGGCCATGGGAGGTGGGTTTCCTTTGCCAGTTTCTTTAGGTGTGTCAAGAATTTCGTTCATCTTCTTCACTTTTCCTGCAGGCCTCTAAGCACAGTGGAGATGATACCATATTCCTCACACTTTGGAAATTTGTTGTGTCACTGCAGCTTTAAAGGCAGGGCCATTATCGCTTTGAAGATAGTGAGGGAGTCTGAATCTAGGTATCATTTTATTAATCAGGTCTTTTATTACCTCTTGGGCTTTTTCTATTCTACAGGGGAAAGCCTCAACCCAGTTTGTGTAGGTATCTACACACACTAACAGATGTTGATATCCCTGAGACTTAGGCATATAGGTAAAGTCCATTTGTCAGTCCTCACCTGGGTAATGACTGGTTCACTGTTCCCCAGGAGGAGATTTGTCATGTGCCAAAGGACTATTTTTCTAGCACATTTCACATCTTTGACTATTTGTTGAAGAGCCTTGAAGATACGTTTTTCTGTAAATATAGATTTGGCCATTTGATATGTATTCTCTATACCCATATGGAAGGTTTGACATAGGGTTTTATGTGCTTTCCACTGGCTGGCAGCAGGTAGGAGTACTTTTCTCTCCTCAGTAGCCAGCCATCCTGAAGGAAGAAGATGGTGTCCCTGGGAGATTGCCCACTCTACCTCTTCTGATGAGTACTGAGGTCTAGTTCCCTGGAGAGGGTTTTCCCATATTAAAGGGCCTTCTATAAACTGTCTAGCTGCCTTTTTGCCTCTAGATCAGCTCGGTGACTGCCCCCTGCTTCCTTCTCATCTCCTTTCTGGTGACCTCAGCAGTGTAAGACTGCTACCTCTTTGGGTTCTTGGACAGCTTGTAATAAGTCTAAAATGTCCTTATGGTATTTAATGGGAGTTCCTGCCGAGGTTAGGAATTCTCTTTCCTTCCATATGGCAGCAGGGGCGTGCAGAACCAGGTAAGCATGTTTGGAATCTGTGTATATGTTTATTCTCTTATCTTTTCCTAATTTTAGAGCTCAAGTAAGTGCTACTAGTTCTGCCAGCTGGGCACTAGTTCTAAGAAGAAGGAAATTCCTTTCAAGCACTGTTTGATCACTGACTACTGCATATTCTGCTTTGAACTCCATTTTCCATAAATGAACTTCTGTCAGTGTATAGGTTAAGGTCAGGATTGGCTAGAGGAGTTTCTAAGAGATCCTCTCAAGCCACATAGTTCTGGGCTACAACCTGCTGACAGTCATGTTCTTTGTCTGCCCCTTCCTCAGGAAGAAAAGAAGCTGGATTGAGGGCTGCACATGTGAACAGCTATAGTACAGGCCCTTTGAGCATTAAGGCCTGATATTTGAATAAGTTGTTGTCAGACAGCCATAAACCTCCTTTAGAGGCCAGAATTCCAGCTGCATCATATGAAGTCCATAGAGTTAGATCTTTCCCTTGCACTATTTTAACAGCTTCTGAGACCAGTATAGCCACTGTGGCTATGACCCGCTAGCATTGTGGCCAGCCTTTTGCTACCACATCAATTTCCTTACTTAGGTATGCCACCGGTTGTGTCTCCCCCAAATCTGAGTGAGAACCCCCAGTGCTACTCCTGACTTTTCCATAATATAGAGGGAGAAGTCACACCTGTAGGAAGGTTAGAACTGGAGCCTGCAGTAGTGCCTGCTTCAGGGTCTGAAAGGCTGCCTGAGCTATAGGGTCCCATTGTATTAGATGGGTGTTCGCTTTTTGGCTTTTCTTAATCAGAGTGTATAGGGGTTTGGCTATTGCACCATATCTGGGAATCCACAATCAGCAGAAATTAATTATGCCTAAAAATCCCCATAATTATTTTAAGGTTTTTTGATGGGGGAAGGCCAGTATGGTTTGGAGACATTCTCTATCAAGGGCCTGAGTACCCTTAGACAAGATAAGCCCTAAGTATGTTACCTCTTGCCTACAAAGTTGGGCTTTTGGTTTGGAAACCTTATATCCACAGGTGGCAAGGAAGTTTAGGAGGTCCTGGGTAGCCTGCTGACACTGGGCTTCTGAGTTAGCAGTTAAAAGTAAGTCATCCATATATTGAAGAACCAGGGTACCTGGATGTGAAATATGACTAAGGTCCTGAGCTAGAGCCTGGCTAAACAGGTGGAAGCAACCTCAAAAGCCCTCGGGTAACACTGTCCAGGTGAGCTGAGAATTCTGGACTAAAGGTCTTCAAAGGTGAACAGAAACTGGGAGTCAGGATTTAATGGAATACAGGAAAAGGCAACCTTAAGATCTACGACTGTAAACCATTATGCCTCTCCTGGTATTTGAGAAAGCAAGGTGTACGGGTTGGATACAGCTGGGTATAAAGAGATCATAGCTTCATTAACAAGCCTGAGATCTTGCATCAGCCTCTATTGTCCATTAGGTTTTTGTACTCCTAAAATTAATTACAAGAGCTGTTACAGGACTTTACTAGACCCCGAGGTTTTGAGATTTTTACAATATCCTATAGCCCCTTTTTGGCTTCCGGTCTCAGGGAGTACCGTCTTTGGTAAGGAAAAGCCTTGTTCAAATTGGGCATGCATTCTTTGCCATCCAAATTGTCCCTCCATTACCCAAACCTCAGGATTAATCCCTTCTTTAAATAATGGGCAGCAGAGAGGGATTTCCTCCCTGACAATGTTCATGCAGATAATGGCTCGTGCTCTGGCTAACAGGTCCCACCCTAGTAAAGGAGTGGGACTTTCTGGCATGATGAGGAAGGCATGGGAGAAGAGTTTATCTCCCCAGTTACAGCTTAGGGACTGGGAGAGATATCGGGAGACTGCTTGCCCTAGGACTCCTCAGAGAGTTACAGACTCGGGGGACAACCATGCAGGACAGAAAAGCAAAATGCAGAAGGCCGTGCCACTGTCCAGAAGAAGATTAACCTCCTGGCCCTCTATGGTCAGCTTTACCTGGGGCTCAGTGATGATTTGTGCTGGCACTTGCCCTGGGCACCCTCAGTCCTGCTTTTGGGTCATCTGGTTAGCCACTTCAGGCCCTGGGAACCTTTGTCTCCTGGGACAGTGTGCTTTCCAGTGACCCCCTTGGCACAGTGGGCAACGATGAGGAGTTGGTCCATTCCTCTGGGGACAATCTCTCTTAAAGTGTCCTGGTACGCCACAGTGGTAGCAAGCTCTGCAAGGCTGCTGGCTAACCCAAGCCTTTCTCTGTTCTGAGCCCCTTGGGTCTGCTTGCCTGAAGGCCATGACTAGGGCTCAGCCTTTTTCTGGTTCCTCTGGTTCCTTTGACCCTGTTTCTCCTGGTCTCTATAACACTGAGGTTGCTAGATTTAATAATGATTCTAGACTCTGGTCTGGCCTGAGGGCCAGCTTCTGGCACTTCCTCCCAATGTTTTCTGCTGATTGTGTAATAAATTTGTCTTTTAGTGTTAGCTGACCTTCATTGGAGTCTGGTGACAGGGGAGTATACTTTCTTAAGGTCTCCCATAACCACTCAAGGAAGGCTGTTGGGTTTTCTTCCTCTCCCTGAGTTATGGTGGATAACACTGCATAGTTCATGGGCTTTTTCCTAGTTTGCCTCAATCCCTCCAGTCCCCCTGTTCTGAGTCAGGATCCCAGCGAGAGTCCATGCTAGGGACTGCTTGTCTACCTGTAGGGAATCTATCCTTCTCCTCTGGCATCATTTGGTCATGTACTTGACTAAGGTACCAGGTGTCCCCAAACTCTTGAGCTGCTGCTAGAGCAGCCTCTCTCTCATTGCTGGCTAGAGTCTGACTAAGCAATAACATGATATCTTTCCAATCTCATTCGAAGAAGTGACCCAGGCCCTACAGACATCTATGTCCTTGCCCGGGTCTTCTGAAAATTTTCCTAAGTCTGCCTTGATTTGCTTTAAGTCAGAAAGTGAAAAGGGAGTGTATACCTTGGTTGGGCCAAACTCTTCTCCTGCTGCCTGTAGGGAGCAGAGCTGGGCATCCTAGTAGCCTGAGGTGCCTTGGCCACTTTGGCCTTCCCTGACTCCTCTTGGGTTATAGGAGCTGAGGAGACCTGGTCAGCATCGGTGGAGAGAGGAGCCACTGGTAGTCCTGAATATGGGGGTAGTCCTGAGGAGGGGCTAGTAGGGTGTAGGTTACAGGCCATACATAGCTGAGGATTATCCCTTAGAGAAACAGAAAACTTGCACATAGGGGACCTCAATCCATTTACCTTCCCTCTTACAGAACAGGTCTGACTGTAGAGGGATGTTATAATGTATACTTCCCTTAGGAGGCCAGGTTTCTCCACTCAGCAGAGGGCACCGTGGCCACGCTGTTTGTCCGAGAAAAATGAGCTGCTGCTTCTTCAAACACCAAGGGTCGAATTGGTCCCATTTATCCAGGATACGCTTTAAGCATGCTTTTGCCTTGGAAATAGTAGCACCCATCTGAAATCGAACACAGGAATGCCCACATCCCTGGTGAGTCCTTGCAACTGCTAGGCCTAGGACATCCCCCAGTTATAACACCTTGTAGTTTCCTTGTGCCCTAAATGTGCGATCATCTTCTGGGTCCCCCATATGCCAGGTTTAATCATCACACGTATCAGCATCATGGGCACACACTCACTGTCTAAATGTCTTTGTGGCCACCGTACGGACATGGGGACTGCCAGTCTTAGTGGCCCTGTACCAGTGTGTCCTTGAAGATCTAGGCCAATGAGGCTTGGGCAATGGGTGCCAATATTCCCTAGAAAGAGTTCAATTAACATAGGCCTGACCCTAAAACTGCCCCAGAAGGATAAATTTCTTGAGAGGGGCCTCTAAACACAACAATCATAAAGAAGGTAATGGCTGGCCAAATGGCTGAGGATGGAACTATGCCCTCTGGACCCAGGCCTTCTCCTACACCCCACTTTCCATTATAGAAATATACCCTAGGGCTGTGGGGCCTGTAATTAACTATTTGAGGCTCGGACCCAGTCTGACTATGATATTCTAGATGGAGAAGTTCTGCCATACAAAGAGCCAATCCTAGGCAAGACAAGTTGTACATCATTAGATTCTGGCACCTCTCAGTTGGATTGGGAAATTGCGGGTGACAAAAAAGCAAAATATCTTATAGCCTCCCATACCCACTGATAGAGAATTGCTCTGTTAGGGCATAACCTAGCACTGCGGACTATAGGAACTGGCCCCCCTGTGCATTGTAGGAGGTCCTCATGCATAGGAAATATCTTAAGAGGAAAGAGCCAGGAAGAAGTTTCCCTTACAGAAATCTGGACCCAGGAGGCTGGGGCCTGGAAGGCTGGGCATGGCTTACATAGGCAGCTTTTTCTTCAGAGGTTTAAGCAGGGCCACCAACCTCAACTGGACCACGCTGGGAGTTCAGGACCTCACTCTTTCCTCCAGCCAGCCCTTGGCTTGGCCCAAAAAAAGAAAAACCAGCAAGAAAAGGAAACGGGTTCCGAGAAAAACTGACACCCATGGCTTTAGACTGTGGGCTGTGCCTTTGAAAGGCTGGGCATGGCTTGCACAGGTGGCTGCTGCTTCAGCCACCCAAGCCCAGCTACTGCCACCACCATGTGTGGCCCCACGCAGGCCCAGCCACCCCCATTTTGCGGGTGGCACCTGCCTGGCCTTGCCTCTACCACTGCACCCAGTCTTTACCTTCTTAACAAATTTGAAAGCAGTGAAAGAACAAAACAGCAAGTAAAAGGGGTCCGATAGCGAAAGGACAGATTAGTAAGTGAAAGGGGTCCAATACCACTCACCACTATGAAGTCTGATATTCTCCTGGCTGGCTTGCCAAAGATGTAAGAGGGGAGCATGGGGGCATCCTCAAGATGCTCCCCTAGGGGGGGATATGGGGACATCCTGAAGATGCTCCCAATTCCCCAATTTGAGGTTCTTGGCCTCTCTAACCCCAAAGAATGGGGAAAGGGGCCCCAGAGGCATGGTGAGTTTGCCATTTGAATAAATATCATGGACCCAAAGAGTTTTGCAGAGAGTGATTTATTAGGCAGAGAGAAAGAAAGAGAGAGAGAAGGAGAGACAGCTCTCACACTGCCATGGGAGGGGATCCAAAGAAATGATGTATAGGGAGGGAGCAGCAGGATTTTAACCCTTTCGTTATTCCCGCTTCATTCATGTTCTTATCCAATGAGAGGAGTTCTTTCAAACTTCCGCTGGAGTGATTAATCTTTGATTCTGAAACTGGATTGGCTGCTTGGTCCACAACAGAGCCCCCTCCTCCCAGAGCTTTCCGCAGGCTTTTTGGACAAAGAAGCACAAAGAAAAAATAGGATTTTTTCACCTAGCCCGCACATGGGAAACCTAGACAAAGAACTTTACACTCCCAGATGGAGGGGTGGAGCCAGGAAACTCCTGCCTTTGAGACTCCACCCCTCACGGATCTGGGAAGAGTCTCTCGCTAGCTACTCAAGAGGCTGAGGCAAGAGAATTGCTTGAACCCAGGAGGTGGAGGTTGCAGTGAGCCAAGATTGTGCCATTGTACTCCAGCCTGGGCAACAGTGCAAGACTCCATCTCGATCTCTTGACCTTGTGATCCGCCTCCCAAAGTGTTGGGATTACAGGCATAAGGCATGGCGCCTGGCTACAAGACTCCATCTCAAAACAAACAAACAAAAACTAAATGTTGAGTGTGTCACTGAATAATGTAGATTCCAGTAGGGGTGTAGCAGGAACACTGCTATGTGTTCAAAACTATCAGTGAGTGATTCATTCCTTTATTCCTGGGGAAAATGGAGAGACCATGCAGCCCTGGGGAAACTTGCATTGGCAGTCTACTCAGCTCTACTCTTGCTACTTATTCAGAATGAGCATCAGGAGACCATCTTGCCTTTACTTGGAACAAATGGAGTGACCATTAAGTCTCTCAGTCTCCCTTGCCAGTCCTGGTACAAGCCTCTCTGCATGGAGATTCTGCATGGATCTGCATTTTCAAAACCATTCACTTCCTAACTCTTAAGACATGACTAAAATTCTGTCCTTGTTTTGCCTGATGTTTCTAATGGCCTTCTATAATAGGAAGAAGAAAAACAGTGTTGAGTGTAGCACTAAGATCCACAATGTTCAGTCCAAACCCTGACTTCCTACCTTACCAGTTATGCGACCTGGGCTAGTTGCTTGTTTTCTTATCTGAAAATGGAGAAAACCATAACTATCTACATCATGGGGCTGTCTTGAGGATAAATCAATAGTTCTAAATCCAACATACTCCCTGTTACAAATATTTTTTCACTTCCTCTTAAATATCTTGAATTGAAATGCATATATAATGCTACCAACCAAGACACTTTAATGTAATATAAAGAAGAAATGAAAAGTAATTTATAAAAAAGCATGTTTCAATAAGTAAATGCTTAGACGTGATTATTCTAGAAGATTCACTAAATGGCTCCATCGTGACACATATACATGGTATTACCACCATTTACGCAGCAACTATAACCACAAGTCATGAAGTACAGCCAGACACATGAGGTGAAAGTTCTTGGTAGTGAAAAGTTCTTGATAAGGTTCCAAACAAAATGGAATACAATCTTCCTTCAATTTAAGTGGCACACGTGCTCTTGAAAATGTCACTATCTTCAAACCATTCAAAAATTATTTTCTGTTTATATGCAAAACAAAAGTAGGCTCTAAGCTTGAAAAATTATAAACACAAGATTTTGCCTGTAGGAATAGCCACAGAACATTACAGACATGTACATGAGCCAGTTCTTCATTATGTGGGACTGTCCTTCACCTTAAAGGAAGTCTAGCATCCCACTGAATGGCAATGGTACTCTCAAATCCCTGTGACACCAAAAATATTTCTGCAAATTTTTACAATGCCTGCAGGGGGCGATAACATCTCCATTCAGGACCACTGAATTAAATGACAGGAGGGTTCACCACATGGTCAATGCTCCACTTATAAAAGGTTTGGTTGATTGGTTGGTTGGATGGTTGGTTGTGTTTTGAGGGTTTTTCTTTTTAAGGTATTTTTTTTTTCCAATTTTTATTTTACGTTCATGAGTTATATATGCAGGTTCATTACATGCGTAAATTTCATTTCATGGAGGTTTGGTGTACATATTATTTTATAACCCAAGTACTGACCACAGTTCCTGGTAGGTATATTTTTCCATCACTCTCTTCCCACTCTGAACTCTCAAGCAGGCCTAGTGTCTACTGTTCCCTTCTTTGTTTCCTAGCTTCCACTTGAAACTGAAGATGTGGTATTTGGTTTTCTGTCCCTGCATTAATTCCCTTTGGATAATGACCTCAAGTTCCACCCATGTTGCTGAAAAGGGGTTGATTTCATTTTTTATGGCTGCATAGGATACCATGGTGCATATGTACCAAATTTTCTTTATTCGGCCCACCACTGATGGGCATCTAGGTTGATTCCTTGTCTTTGCTATTGTGAATAGTGCTATGATGAACATATACATAACAGTGTCTTTATAGTAAAACAACTTAATTCTTTTTGTTATATACCCAGTAATGGGATTGCTGGGTCAAATGACACTTTAATTTTAAATTATCTGAGTAACCTCAAAACTGCTTCCACAGTGGCTGAACTAATTTACATTCCCACCAATAGTATACAGGCAGTCCATTTTCCCCACAACCATGAATCCCCACCATCTGTTATTTTTTAAATGTTTAGTAATAGTCATTCTGACTGGCATGAGATGATACCTCATTGTGGTTTTGATTTGCATTTCTCTGATGATTAGTGGTATAGAAAATTTTTTTATATGCTTGTTGGCCACATGTATGTCTTCTTTTAAAAAGTGCCTGTTCATGTACGTGTCCATTTGAAAATGAGGTTGCCTTGTTCTTGTTGATTCAAGTTCATTATAGATTCTGGATTTTAGACCTTTGTTGGCAGCATAGTTTGCAAATATTTTTTCCCATTCTGTAGGTTCCCTGTTTACTCTATTGATCATTTCTTTTGCTGTGCATTTCTTTAGTTGAAGTAAGCTCCACTTGCCAATTTTTGTTTTTGTTGCATTTACTTTTGAAATCTTAGTTATAAAATCCTTGCCAGGGCTGATATTCAGGATGGTATTTTCTAGACTTTCTCCTGAAATTTTTAAAGTTTTAGATTTTCCAGTTAAGTCTTTCATCTATCTTGAGTTGATTTTTGTGTATAGTGAAAGGAATAAGTCAAGATTTAATCTTCTGCATATGGCTAGTCAGTTATTCTAGCACCATTTATTGAAAAGGAGTCTTTTCTTCATTGCTTGTTATTATTAGCTTTGTTGAGAATCAGATGGTTATAGGCATGTGGCTTTATTTCTGGTATCTGTATTCTGTTCCATTAGTCTATGTGTCTGTTTTTGTATCAGTACTATGCCGTTTTGGCCACCATCACCTTGTAGTATAGTTTAAAGTCAAGTAATGTGATGCTTCTGGTTTTGTTCTTTTCCTTAGGATTGTTTCAGCTATTTGGGCTTCTTTTTTTTTTTTTTTTTTTTTTTTTTTTTTTTGACTCTATATAAATTTTAGAATAGTTTTTTTTTTAAATTATGTGAATAATGTCATTGGTAGTTTGATAGAAATAGCATTGAATCTGAAAGTTGCTTTGGGAAGTGTGGCCATTTTAATGATAATGATTTTTCCAATCCATTAGCATGAAATGTTATTTTCATTTGTTTGTGTCAGCTCTGCTTTCTTTTAGCAGCATTTTGTAGCTCTGTTTGTAGACATCTTTCACCTCCCTGGTTAGCTGTGTTCCTAGGTATTTTGTTCTTACGGCTATTGTAAATGAAATTTTGCTCTTGATTTGACTCTCATTGACAGTACTGATGTATAGAAATGTTACTGATTTTTCAACATGATTTTGTATCCAAAAACTTTTGTTGAAGTTGTTTATCCAATATAAGAACCTTTGGAAGTTAGACCATGGGGTTTTCTAGGTACAGGATTACATTGTCTGTGAAGAGAAATAGTCTGACTTCCTCTCTTGTTATTTGGATCTTTTATTTCTTTCTCTTGCTGATTGCTCTTTTTAGCACTTCCAGTACTAAGTTGAATAGGAGTGGTAAGAATGGGAATCCTTGTCTTGTTCCAGTTGTCAAAAGAAATGAATGCTTCCAGCTTTTGCCTATTCAGTATGATGTTGGTTGTGGGTTTGTAATAGATGGCTCATATCATTTTTAGGTATAGTTCTTCAATGCCTAGTTTCTTCAGGGGTTTTAACATGAAGAGATGTTAAATTTCACTGAAAGCCTTTGCTGTCTATTGAGATGATTGGGGTTTTTTTAGTTCTGTTTATGTGATGAATCACATTTATTGATTTGCATATGTTAAACCAACCTCATATCCCAGAAATAAAGCCTACTTGATCATGGTAGATTAACTTTTTTATATACTGCTAGGTTTGATTTGCTAGTATTTTGTTGATGATTTTTGCATCTATGTTCATCAGGGTTATTTGCTGTCACTTTCTTTTTTGTTGTTGTGTCACTGAAAGGTTTTGGTATCAGAATGCTGCTGCCATCATAGAATGAGTTAGGCAGGAGTCCTTTCTCTTCAATTTTTTTGCAATAGTTTCAGGAGGATTGGTACCAGCTCTTCTTTATATGTCTAATAGAATTTAACTGTGAACCTGTCTGGTTGGTGGGCATTTTCTGTTTATAAACTTACTATTACTGAGTCCATTTTGGAACTCATTAATGGTCTATTTAGGGTTTTTATTTCTTTCTGGTTCAATCTTAGGAGATTGTATGTTTCCAGGAATTTATTCATAATCTCCTAAGTTTTCTAGTTTGTGTGCATAGAGGTGTTTGTAATGGATGGAGTTTTTTGTATTTCTGAGTGTTGGTGGTAATGTTCCCTTTGTCATTTCTGATTGTGCTTATTTTGATCATTTTTTTCCTTTATTAGTCTAGCCTGCAGTTTATCAATTTTAGTTAGTCTTTCAAAGAGCCAACTTTTGGTTTTGCTAATTATTTTGTATGGTTTTCCTCATCTCCATTTCATTCAGTTCAGCTCTGATTTTGATTACTTGTCTTCTGCTAGCTATAGGATTTGTTTGCTCTTGTTTTCCTAGCTCCTCTAAGTGTGATGTTAGGTTGTTAATTTCAGCTCTTTCTAATTTTTTGATGTGGGTGTTTAGCACTATAAATTTTCCTCTCCCCGCCGCTGCTCTGCCGCCTGGGCCCATGGCCGCAGCCCTGGCGCTGGTGGCGGGGATCCTGGCGGGGGTCCTGGCGGAGGCGGGGCTGCCGCGCTGGAGAGCGCTTCCGCACCTTAAAAAGAGAAACACAGACAGATGCTTCCACCACTCTGAGTGCTTCAGTGGCTGCTGCCTCCTGGACTTGGATTCGGGTGGAGCCTTCTGTGCCCCCAGGGCCAGAATAACCATGATCTGCTTGCCCCAGACCAAGGGAGCCATCAACATCATCTGCCCTTGCCGAATGGGCTTGAGGTGCACGTCCGAGGACTTGGTGTGTTCCCGCCGGTGCCATATGATTTAGAGGAAGATGCAGGCTGGTCACTGCTCCCTTGGGGCCGGAGGCCCTGGGCACCACCAACTTGCTCCAAATCCAGCTCCTGAGACATTAAAGTCACTTCCTGGCAAAAAAAAAAAAAAAATTTTCCTCTCAACACTGCTTTAACACTGCTTTAGCCATGACTCAGAAATTCTAGTATGTTGTCTCTTTGTTTTCATTAATTTCAAAGAATTTCTTAATTTCTGCCTGTATTAGTCCATTTTCATGTTGCTGATAAAGACATATGCAAAACTGGGTAATTTACAAAATAAAGAGGTTTATTTGTACTTAGTTACACATGGATGAATGGGGAAGTCTCACAATCATGGCAGAAGGCAAGGAGGATTAAGTCCCGTCTTACATGGATGGCAGCAGACAAAGAGAATGAGGAAGATGCAAAAGCAGAAACCCTGATAAAACCATAAGATCTCATGAGACTTATTCACTACCATGAGAACAATATGGGGGAACCACCCTCAAGAGTCAATTATCTCCCACTAGGTCCTTCTTATAACACAGAGGAATTGTGGGAGTACAATTCATAATGAGATTCAAGTGGGGACACAGAGCCACATCATATCACTATCTTAATCTCATTGTTTACCCAAAAGTCATTTAGGGGCAGATTATTTAACATCCTTGTAAAAGTATGGCTTTGAGAGATCTTCTTGGTATTGATTTCTGTTATTGTGCTGCAGTCTAAGAGTGTGGTGACTATGATTTTGGTTTTTCGTTTTGTTGAGAATTGTTTTATAGCTTACCATGTAGTCGATTTTAGAGTATGTGTCATGTGCAGATGAGAAGAATGTATATTCTCTCGTTGAGTGGACTGTTCTGTAGATGTCTGTTAGGCCCATTTGGTCAAGTTTCAGGTTTAGATCTTAAGTATCTTTGTTAGTTTTTTACATTAATAATCTCTCTAATACTTTCAGTGGAGTATTGAAGACTCTCACTATTATTGTGTGTTCATCTAAGTCTCTTTGTAGTTCTCTAAGAACTTGTTTTATGAGCTTGGGTGCTCTAGTGCTGAGAGTGTATATATATATATATATATATATATATATATATATATATATATTTAGGATAATTAAGGCTTCTTGTTGAATTGAATTTTTATCAATTATGCAATACCTTCCTTTGTTCTTTATTGCCTTTGTTGCTTTAAAGTTTGTTTCATCTGAAATAAAAATAGCAAGTCCTGCTCTTTTCAGTTTTTCATTTGCTTGATAAATCTTTCTCCATCCTTTTTTGAGCCTAAAGCTGACACTGCATGTGAGATGGGTCCCCTGTAGACAGTATATGATTAGGTCTTTTTTCTTTGTCCAAATTGTCATTCTGCACCTTTTAAGTGGAGCATTTATCCCATTTACATTCAAAGTTACTATTGATATGTGTGAATTTGATCCTATCCCCATGCTGTTAGCTGGTTATTATGTAGACCTGATTGTGTAGTTTCTTTATACTGTCAATGGTCTACATTACCTAAGTGCATTTTTGTGGTGGCTGGTAACGGTCTCTCATTTCCATGTTTAGCACTCCCTTTAAGACCTCATGTAAGGGAGGTCAGGCCTGATGGTAACAAATTCCCTTAATATTTGCTTGCCTGAAGAATTTTATTTCTCCTTTGATTATGACATTTAGTTCGCTGAATATAAATTTCTTGTTTTAAATTTCTTTTCTTTAAGTATACTAATTGTAGACCTCCAATCTTTTCTGGCTTGTAGGATTTCTGCTGAAAACTCCACTGTTAGCCTGAAGAGATTTCCTTGTAGGTGACCTTCCCCTTCTGTCTAGCTGCCTTTAATATTTTTTCTTTATTGTGGACCTTGGATAATCTGATGAGTATGTTTCTCAGGCTTTGCTGGATTGTATAATATCAGACTATATCTTCAAATATATCTTCCAAGTTACTTGATCTCTTTTACTCCTTCAGGGATACCAGTGAGTAATAGGGTTAGACTCTATGTAAAAATATCAAACTCTTCCAGAGTTTTCATGTCATCCTTATGCAAGGGCCACTCTAATCCTCTCTGTAACATTCCAATTTCATGTTATGTATTGCCAAAGCAAACATCACTTACAACTGTTTTGGCACACTCTTTACACTTCCATAAAGTGTCTTCCACTATGCTCAACAACTTTCCTCTACAGTATAGTCTCATACCTGATTGGATGCTGGCAAAATAGAAATTGTTCTATGTGGAGCTTTGCCCTAGGTTAGAGAAGAACATGAGGGTCAGTGTATACTTTGGACTACATGTCTTAAAGAGATGATGTTTCTCTCACCATTGGTAAATAGGAGCACAAAGAGCAAGCTCTTCTCCATTATTTATCAAATAATTGGAAGAGCAGTTAAAAAGGTATAAGGGCCAAAGAGAATGTTTACTGTGGCCCCCTGAAGTTTCACTGAAAAATTATCTCACAAAAATTAGATATGGGAGAAAAAGCATACAAATTTTTTAACCTATATACTTTAAAGCCTTCAGAATAAAGACCCAACCCCTCCAGTGGGGTACAGAAACTTATATATTACCTTGGGGTTACCGAAAGAATGGAGAAATGAGCACTTCAGTAACTGCTAAAAGGAGCTATAAATCTAGAAACAAATCCTTGAAATCTACCAAAATAGAATCTCCTTAAAGCATAAATTTCACAGAATCTACAAAAACAATAACACAATGAAAAAAGGGAAAAAAAAAAAAACAAGATATTCAGGCAACAACTAGCACAATTAATAGAATAGTACTTCACACCATTTACATTAATGCTGTAAATGGTTTAATGCTCCTCTTAAATGATACAGAATGGCAGAATGGATAAGAATCCACCAACCAAGTAACTGCTGTCTTCAAAAGATTCAGGTAACACATAAGGACTTACATAAACTTAGGTGGAAAAGATATTCCATGCAAATGGATACCAAAAGCAAGCAGAAGTCATTATTCTTATATCAGACAAAATAAACTTTAAAGCAACAAGAGCTTAAAAGGACAAAGAGAAACTTTCTATAATGACAAAATGACTAGTCCAACGGGAAAATATCAGTCCTAAATATATATGCACCTAACAAACACTGGAGCTCCCAAATTTATAAAACGATTACTACTAGACCTAAGAAATGAGATACACAGCAACACAATAATACTGGGGGACTTCAATACTCCACTAGCACTACACAGGGCATGAAGACAGAATTTCAACAAAGAAAAAATGGACATAAACTATGCCCTAGAACAAATGGGCTTAACACATATTTACAGAACATTTTACCCAACAACTGCAGAATATACATTCTACTCATCATCACATGGAACATTCTCCAAGATAGACTATATGACAAGAAACTAAACAAGTCTCAATAAATCGAAGAAAATTGAAATTATATCAACTATTCTCTCAGACCACCATGGAATAAAACTGGAACTCAATTCCAAAAGGGACCCTCATAATGAATGACAGTAGTAACACGACCTATCAAAACCTCTGTGATACAGCAAAAGTGTTGCTAAGAGGAAAGTTTATAGCATTGAATGCCTACTTCAAAAAGTTTGAAAGAGCATGAATAGACAATCTAAGGTCACACATCAAGGAACTAGAGAAACAAGAACAAACCAAACCCAAACCCAACAGAAGAAAAGAAGTAACAAAGATCAGAGCAGAACTAAGTGAATTTGAAATAAAACAAAAACACAAAGATAAATGAAACAAAAATCTGGTTCTTTGAAAAGATAAAATTGATAGATCATTAGCAAGATTAACCAAGAAAAGGAGAAATAATGTCCAAATAAGCTCAATTAGGAATGAAACAAGAGATATTACAACCAATATCACAGAAATATAAAACTTTATTCAAGGCTACTATGAACACCTTTACATGCACAAATTAGAAAACCTAGAAGAGATGGATAAATTTGTGAAAATACACAGATTAAACCAGGAAGAAATAGAAACTCTGAATAGACCAATAATAAGAAGACTGAAATGGTAATTAAAAAGTTACTGAAAAACAAAAAACAGTCCAGAAACAGATAGATGAATGTCTGAATTTTATCAGACATTCAAGTAAGAATTGGTACCAATCCTATTAACACTATTCCAAAAATAGATAAAGAGGAAATCTTCCCTAAATCATTTATGAAGCCCATATTACCTTTATACCCAAACCAGGAAAGGACATAACAAAGAAAGAAAACTATAGACCAAAATTCCTGATAAACAAATAGATGCAAAAATTCTCAACAAAATACTAGCTAACAGAATCCAACAGCATATCCAGAAAAATAACCCAACATGAGCAATTGGGTTCATACCAGGGATGCAGGGATTGTCTAACATATGCAAGTCAATAAATGTGATGCGCCACATAAATAGAATTAGAAACAAAAATCACATAATCATCTCAATGGATGCAAAAAAAGCATTTGACAAAATTTAGCATCTCTTTATAATCAAAACCCTTGGCAAAATTGGCATAGAAGGAACATACATTAAGGTAATAAAAGCCATCTATAACTAACCCATAGCTAACATTATATTGAATGGGGGAAAGTTGAAAGCATTCCCCCTAAGAATTGGGACAAGACAAGGATGCCCACCTTCAGCTCTTACATTCAACATAGTACTGCAAGTCCTAATCAGAGCAATTAGACAAGAAAAAAATAAATAAATAAAGGGCATCCAAATCAGTAAGAAGTCAAACTGTCATTGTTCACTGATGATATAATCATATACCTAGGAAACATATAATTATCACTAATGATTACGGAAATGCAAATAAAAACCACCAAAAGAAAACCCTAAAGCCTCATCCAAAAAGCTCCTAGATCTGAAAAATGAAAATTTAGTCAAGTTTCAGAATATAAAATCTATATATGCAAACCAGTAGCACTGCTATACATCAACAGCAATCAAGCTGAGAATCAAATCAAGAACTCAATCCCTTATACAACAGCTGGGGAAAAAAAAAAACTTAGGAATAAACCTAGCTAAGGAGGTGAAAGGCCTCTAGAAGGAAAACTGCAAAACACTGCTAAAAGAAATTATAAATTAGACAAAGAAATGGAAACACATCCCATGACCATGGATGGTTAGAATCAATATTGTGAAAATGACCATACTGCCAATAACAATGTACAAATTCAATGCAATTCCAATCAAAATACCACCATCATTCTCCACAGAACTAGAGAAAACAATCCTAAAATTTATAAAGAACCAAAAAAGATCCCACATAGCAAAAGCAAGACTAAGCAAAAAGAACAAATCCAAAGGCATCACATTACCCAACTTCCAATCACACTGTAAGGCTATCGTCACCAAAACGGTATGGTACTGGTATTAAAATAGGCATGTAGACCAATGGAACAGAATAAAGAACCCAAAAATAAAGCCAATTACTTAACAGTCAGCTGATTTTTGACAAAGCAAACAAAAACAAAAAGTGGAAAAAAGACACCTTATTCAACAAATGGTGCTGAGAAAAATGGCAAGTCCAATGTAGAAGATTGCAACTGGATCCTCATCTCTCACCTTAAACAAAAATTAACTCAAGATGTATCAAAAACTTAAATCTAAGACCTGAAACCATAAAAATCCTAGAAGATAACATCAAAAAAAAAATCCCTTCTAGGCATTGGCTTAGGCAAAGACTTTATGCCAAGAACCCAAAAGCAAATGCAACCAAACACGAAGATAAATATATGAAACTTAATTAAACTAAAAAGCTTCTGCACAGCTAAAGAAATAATCAGCAGATAAAACAGACAACCCACAAAGTAGGAGAAAATATTCCCAAACTATGCATCCAACAAAGGAATAATATTCAGAATCTGCAAGGAACTCAAACAAATCAACAGGCAAAAAACAATCCCAGCAAAAAGTAGGCTAAGGACATAAATAGACAATTCTCAAAAGAACATACACACCATGGAACACTACACAGCCATAAAAAATGATGAGTTCATGTCCTTCAAAGGGACATAAATGAATCCAGAAACCATCATTCTCAGCAAACTGACACAGAACAGAAAACCAAACACTGCATGTTATCACTCATAGGTGGGTGTTGAACAATTAGAACACGTGGGCAAAGGGAAGGGAGCATCACATACTGTGGTCAATTGGGGGGCACTAGAGGACAGCGGGGGGTGGGGAGGGTGGGGAGGGATCACAAGGGGAGAAGTATCAGATACGGGTGATGGGGGAATGAAGGCAGCAAACCACCTTGCCATGTATGTACCTATGCAACAATCCTGCATGATCTGCACCTGTACCCCAGACCTTAAAGTACAATAAAAAAAAAGATATACAAATGGCCAAAGAAACATGATAAAATGCTCAACATCACTAATGATCAGGGAAATTCAAATCAAAACCACAGTGCACCACCACCTTACTCCTGCAAGAATGGCCACAATCAAAAAATAAAAAAATAATGGATGTTGGTGTGGATGTGGTGAAAAGGGAACACTGCTAGAGGGAATGTAACTAGTACAATGACTATGGAAAACAGAATGGAAATTCCTCAAAGAACTAGAAGTAGATCTACCATTTGATCCAGCAATCCCACTACTGGGTATCTACCCAGAGGAAAAGTCATTACACAAAAAAAGATGCTTGCACATGCATGTTTATAGCAGCATGATTTGCAATTGCAAAAATATGGAACCAGCCCAAGTGCTCATCAACCAGGTGGATTAACAAATGTGTTATATATATACACCAGGGAAATACCACTCAGCCATAAAAATAAAATAACAGCATTCACAGCAACCTGGATGGAATTGGAGACCATTATTCTAAGTGAAGTAACTGAGGAATAGAAAACCAAATATATGTTTTCACTCATAAGTGGGGGCTAAGCTGTGAGGACACAAATTCCAAGACACATGGACTTTGGGGAATTAGGGGAAAGAGTGAGAGGGAGGTGACAGATAAAGGACTATACATCAGGTACAGTGTATACTACTCAGGTGATGGGTGTACCAAAATCTCAGAAATCACCACTAAAGAATTTATCCATATAACCCAACATCACCTATTCTCCTCAAAAATCAATTGAAATAAAAAATAAAAATGAAGAAACGAAGAAACAAAAACAAAAAAAAGAAAGAATGGGGGCTTGGATCCTGACAAAACAGGTTATGGGAAGGGGAAGAAGGGAAAGTCTCTCAAGAGGAAATAAATAATTACTAGAATTCAATGGGCTTGAAGAACATACAGTGGTCTAGGACAATGTTTGGCCTACAGAGCAGACAATGGTTTATGACAAAAGTTCATCTAGGTTTGTTGACAGATTTTAGTCTTCCTTCCTGCGATATGGGTTCAATTTATGAAAAGTCAGGGAAGGGACCAGAAGTAATTGTTTACTTCTTTAGTGGATCCAGACTTTTTCTAGACACGGGAACTTCAGAGGATCCTATACTTTGATGGAAACATTATGTTTTAGCAAAGAAACGGGAGGCTTTTTACCCTTGCCCTAGAGATCTGTCAAACTTTGAACTTGAGAGAGACGATTTAGGGTATGTAGCAGAAAAAAAAATGATAAGCAGCATTCAAGAGAAGACAGAACATATGTTTGGAAATTTTGCAGCCTGGACAATGCAGTCAAAAAGAAAAACTAATTTTCTGGGAAGAAATTCATGCTGACTGCAGAAATGTGCGTAACTCGGAGTCAAATGTTAATCACCAAGACAATGGGGAAAATGTCCCCAGGACATGTCAGAGACCTTCATGGCAGCCCCTTCCATCACAGACTTGGAGGTCCAGAAGTGAAAAAATGCTTTCCTGGGCTGGGTCCAGGATCTCTCCCACCCCCACACTCTCCATGCAGCCTCAGGACTTTAGTCCCAGCTGCTCCAGCCTATGGCTAAAAGTGGCCAAGTTATAGCTCAGGTCACTGCTTCAGAGGCTAGCAGCCCCCAGGCTTGGCAGCTTTCACATGGTGTTGGTCCTATGGGTGCACAGAAGACAAGAACTGAGGTTTGGGAACCTCCACCTAGATTTCAGAGGTTGTACGGAAATGCCTGGATTTCTAGGCATAGGTGTGCTGCAGGAGCAGAACCCTCATGAGTAACCTCTGCTAGGGTAATGTAGAAGGGAAATGTGGGGTCTGAGTCCCCATACAAAGTCCTCACCAGGCCACTGCCTAGTAGAGCTGTGAGAAGAGGGCCATTGTCCTCCAGGCCCCAGAATGGTAAATCCAGCGACAGCTTGCCCTGTACTCCTAGGAAAGCCACAGGCACTTAATGCCAGCCCATGAAAGCAGCTGGAAGCAAGGCTATACCTTGCAAAGCCACAGGGGTGGAGCTGTCCAACGCCATGGGAGCCTACCTCTCGTATCAGCATGGCTTGTATGTTAGACGTGAACTCAAAGATCATTTTGGCACCTCAAGGTTTAGTGACTTCCCTATTGGATTTCGGACTTGCATGAGCCTGTAGCCCCTTGGTTTTTGCCAATTTCTCCCATTTGAAATGGGCGTGTTTACCCAATGCCTCTATCCTCATTGAATCTCAGAAGTAACTGACTTGTTTTCTATTTTACAAGCTCATAGGCAGAAGAGACTTGACATGTCTCCGATGAGACTTTGGACTTAGACTTTGGGCTAATGCTGTTATGACCTAAGACTTTAGGAGACTGTTGAAAAGGCATGATTATGTTTTGAAATGTGAAGATGTGAGATTTGGGGGTGGAATAATATGGCTTGGCCATGTCACCATCCGTATCTCATCTTGAATTTTGATTCTCACAATCCTCACATGTCATGAGAGGTACCTAGTGGGAAGTGATTGGCTCATGGGGGTGGGTTACCCATGTTGTTCTCATGATGCTGAGTGAGTTCTTATGAGATCTAATGGTTTTAAAAGCATCTGGCATTTTCCCTGCTGGTACTTCTCTCTCTTACTGCCTTGTGAAGAAGGAAGTGTTTTCTTTCCCTTCCACCACGATTTTAAGTTTCCTGAGGCCTCCCTAGCCACATGGAACTGTGAGTCAATTAAATCTTTTTTCTTTATAAGTTACCCTGTATTGGGTATTTCCTCATAGCAGCATGAGAGCAGACTAACACATAGGGAAATGCAAATTCAAATTATGGTGAGACACCATTTTAAACTCATCAGTTTGGCAAAATTTAAGTCTGACAATTCAAGTGTTGGCATGAATGCAGAGAAATAGGAACTTCTCATTTATCATTGGTAGCAATGGAAATTTGTATAATACCCATCAATAGAGAATAAAATCAACAGCAGTTATTTAATAAAATATTAAACAAAATTGAAATGAATAAATTAATATATTAATATAAATAAATCTCAAGAACATAATGTTGACCAAAGAAGTAATTTGTAAAAGGCATGTACAATATATTATTTAACATTTGAAAATACGTAAAAACAATACAAATATATGGTTTTGCATTGGTATATATAAACATGCAAAGACATGATAAACACCAAATCTAGGTTAATAGTTGATGGTTAATGGTTAACAGTTGATGATGGAAGATGAGGAAAGCTGAAGTACTGTCCCTCTGATTACATTTATTTTCTTATTTATTTTTTAAAATAACTTCAAATTTATATTAGATTCAGGGGGTAAATGTGCAGGTTTCTCACATGAGTATACTGCATGATGCTGAGGTTTGGGATAGGAATGACACTGTCACCAAGATAGTGAGCAGAGTACCCAGAAGTTAGTTTTTGAACTACTAGCCCCCTCTCACACTCTCTCCTACAGTACTCCCCAGTGTCTATGGTTATCATCTCTATGCCCATGAGTACCCAGTATTATACCTCCCTTTATAAGGGACAACATACAGTATTTGGTTTTCCTACATTAATTCACTTGGGATAATGGTTTCTAGCTGCATCCATGTTGCTGTAAAGGATATAACTTCATTGTTTTTATGGCTGCATAGTATTCCACGGTATATATGTACCACATTTTCTTTATCCAATCCACTGCTAATGGACACTTAGGGTGATTCCATGTCTTTGCTGTTTTGAATAATGTTCTGATGAACTTTCAAGTGTGTCTATCTTTTGGTAGAATGATTTATTTTCTTTTGGATATAAATCCCAGCAATGAGATTGCTGGGTCAAATATTAGCTGTGTTTTAAGTTCTTTGAGAAATCTCTCAACTGATTTCCACAGTGGCTAAACTAATTTGCATTCCCATCAACAGTGTATATAAGTGTTCCCATTTCTCCACAGTGTCACCAGCATTGTTTTTTACTTTTTACTAATAGCCATTCTGACTGGTATGAGATAATATCTTATTGTGGTTTTGATGTGCACTTCTCTTATTAGGTGATGTGGAGCATTTTTTCATGTTTCTTGGTTGTTTGTATGTCTTCCTTTGAGAAGTGTCTGTTCATTTCTTTTGCCTACTTTTTAATGGAGTATTCTGTTCCAGTCTATACATCTGTTTTTGTATCCGCACCATGCTGTTTTGGTTACTATCTTTACAGTGTGAAATCAGGTAATGTGATGTCTCTGGCTTTGTTCTTTTTACTTAGGATTGCTTTGGCTATTTGGGCTGTTTATGGGTTCCATATGATGTTTAGAATAGTTTTTCTAGTTCTGTGAAAAATTAGATTGATATTTTGATTGCAATCGCCTTGAATCTGTAGAGCGCTTTGAAAGTGTGGCCATTTTAATGATATTAGTTTTTCTCATCCATGAGCATGGAATGTTTTTCCATTTGTTTGTGTCATCTTTGACTTCTTTAAGCAGTGTTCTGTAGTTCTCTTTGTAGAGATCTTTCACCTCCTTGGTTAGATATATTCCTAGACACTACATTTTGTGTGCATGGCTATTGTAAATGAGAATACATTCTTGACTTGGTACTCACCTTGAATGTTTTGGGGGTACAGAAATGCTACTGATTTTTGTACATTGATTCTGTATCCTGAAATTTTACTGAAGTTGTTTATCTATCTCAGGAGCCTTTTGGCAAAGTCTAGGGTTTTCTCAGTATATAATTACACTACCAATGAAGAGAGACAAGTTGCCTTCTTTTCCTATTTCAATGTCTTTCATTTCTTCCTCTTTTCTGATTGCTCTGGGTAGAACTTCCTGACTACACCTATTTTCTCAGTAAAACTAGAGGGCAGATAGGTGAAATCTGGGGAGAAAATCATCAGGACTTTAATATTAAAAGGTGAGAAATGGATTTTTTTGTAAACTGGAAAAGTTAATTTATAGAGAAAACTCACAAAGTTATGTGTTAAATTGATCTAGACCAATTTAGGTAAATACAAATAGGTTGAGTTTAGTAGGTTACATGGGCACTAATAGTTGAAAGTGGTTTAGAGGTAGCTACTCTCCTACAACCTTATTACCAGGTTTCAGTAAAAGAAAGAATCAAACAAAAATCTTCTACACAAGCAAACTATTAAATTAGCAAGTATTAGTAAGCAGTTCTCAAATAGACCATATCACCTGTTCTGTAGGTTCAATAAAATCCCACTTTGGTTTCAAAAAAGGATTGAAGTCCTTCCAACCATGCATTACATGAGCTTTCTTTGGTATAAATGCAAAACAGTCTAGACGCAAATTTAAGTGCCCTCATTTTCATCATCAGTTAGCAAGGATCCTCCAAAGATATGACTAGGCAACAGGACTCTCAAGGAACAAGCGTCCAACTGCATCATAAAACTGAAGAGTGACACACTAAACTTGTGTCAGAACAGGGAATCTCTCTAAAATATTTTAACCAATTCACAAATTTTAACTATTTCTAATCTCACTTAGTGCATGCCCATTTCCATTATCTAATTAACAAGCCACTAATTTCACCAATGAATGACCATTTCTATCCTTCATTATACTAGTATTTAAAACTCTGGTGTTAATCGGAATTGAAAGACATTGATGATTATAGTAGCCATCTTTGGAGTGTGGCCTCTTTGCTGAATGTCTATTTGAGACTTCAGATCATGCATTTCACTCATTTTTACTGATAGTTAATAAGTGTAGGATCCTAACTTGTGATCAGAGACTGTGCTTAAATCACTTACTAGCCATGAAATGGTAAGAACTTCCTTAACCTCCTTAACCTTTAATGTCCTCATATGCAACATGACAATAGTAGTCACCTAATATGGTTAATATAGAAATTAAAGACATCTAAAGGGCTTAAAACTCAAAAATATTTGTTACTATGATTAAAGTGTTTTGGCTAGCATTTTTCAAATGGCATCACTTTGAAAGGTACTGAACTGGTAACCCCATTTCGTTATCTTTATATGCACTATGTCACTTTCCGATTGTGTGCCCCTGCAAGAGCATATGTCTTTGTGTTTCGTGCTCTAAGACTTTTTTGAGTCCTGCGAAGTGAAGCAATTCATAAACTTCTTTTTAAGCAAGTGCTTGTTAAGCAGACAAAATCTTGCACTAGCAGATCTTGATCTCGATCTCTCTCTCTCTCTCTTCCTCCGTTAACTGTGCTACAAACACACTTTCACCATGCCTCTTGCTCTGCCTCTAAACAATCCTTTTCTAAAATAGGCTTGTGTTTTTTTTTCCTGACTAGCTGATTAAACTAATTCTCTCTGATCTTTTGCTGCTTGACTATATGAAAAGAAATCTCACTCACTGCCTCTTTTTTGCCATCCAATTACACTGTAATGCACTGCGGGCTGAGTTCCTTCCCCACTAAGCTACTGAAATGGCCTCCCAAAGGTAACAGATTTCTCCCTATCACAGTTCCAACAGAGTTTCCTCAGCACTCATCTTCTTGATTCTCCTTGAAACCCTTGACCCTGCTGATCATTCATACTTCCTTGCCATGTGCCTAAGTGCTCAGACAATGAGAACTGGAGGAATGCAAGCCACAAAGATATTTCGGTAGCATCATTTAAACTGGGTTTTAATGTCTCTCAATTCAAGTCAGTGTGCTTTTAGAATGTGCAACATTTATCATGATTTCTTCAACCACATATAGAAGGAAACATAGGTAACTTGCTAAGACCAAACATGTGGATTCTCTTAGCAGTTTTGGCTATTTTTGAAAAATTAGCATTTCAAAATACATGCAGATTGATACGTTTACGATTTTTTTTAAGAAATGCCTGCTTCTGTGTTTTTCTAGTCTGTGGCTTATGATGATGTTTACAAATGGACTAGATCAGTTCATTCTGTATTTGCTGTATTTGTTGCCAAGAACTTGGAGAGGGGTAAGGAAGCAAGACAAGAAAGAGCCTTATGTTAAGAGCCCTTGGAGGAAGGCTGAACTGCTATTTCTCCACAAGAGGATGGGATTATTCAACCTTCCCACACTAGGATTCAGTAAAGAGGTCTCTCAGAAAATAATGAGAAAAAAAGATGTAGGTCCTCTGTATCTGGGTTGCTATCAATCTCATCCTCACTAAAACTGTCATCTTGAGGCCTTATCGTTGCCTCCATTTATTTTTGCTCTAGTGTAGCCAGCTTTTGGTAGGCTCCACCTGTTTCTTCTTTCCTCACTGTGTCTTAGGAATCCCTTTTTGTTTAATCCGTTGTTTAATCCTTTTTGTTTAATTCATTGTGTTTTGCTGTCAACGAAAGTGAGATGGATCCAGAGGGTAAACTCAAGGGATGGAATCCTACCTTAGATGACATTCCAATTAATGTTACCATTGTGTTTCTGTGCATTATATCCCTGATTTCTAAGTGACGATTAATAATGTAGGGAAAACTCTGAGCTACACAGAGTGAACCTTCTATTAGCAAGAAAGGCATTTCTTAAAAATATCCAGAAATACAGATGAAGATATTAGGGTTTTTCATAACTAATACAACCTATTCCCTCCAGATTACAGATTTAATATGTATGACAGTGCCTATTTGCCCCTCCTAGTGCTGGTTCCATTCTCGGAGAAGTTCAACTACTCATGACTAATCACACATTTTGATGGTAATGGAAATGTATCAAGAATCCCCTGTGCCTGCCTGGATTGGAGAGACAAATCAACAACCAATAATGTGAACAAAGATAAACCTTGAAACAGTAAGAGGACATTAGTCCTACTACCAAAGAAGACTACGCCATTCCAGAGACAGACACTTTTAGATTCCTATGTAACCACCTTACATATGTTTAAGTTAGTAGGTGTAATGTGAAGGAAAAAAAACAATGTAAACGGTGAACACTTGATAGGACCCTGCCTTTTCATGGCTTCTCTTCTGTTCAGTGTTAATTTGTCCAATCAGTATCAGTTACTTGCTCAGCATGTTTTTCCTATAGAGGGAACACAGTGAGGGACAACAGAGAGAACATAGGCTTTGAAAGCAGAAAGATCTTGAGTAGAAAACCTGCTTCAGTTTTATTAGTTTCATAGTTGAATAATGTACCCGCCATCTCTAACTCTCAGTTTTCTCAACCGTGAAATGTAAATAAAAACAGTACTTACGAGCTGGGTGCAGTGGCTCACACCTGTAATCCCAACACTCTGGGAAGCCGACACAGGAGCATGACTTGAATCCAAGAGTTTGGGACCACTTTGGGCAACACAGTGAGACTCCATCTCTACAAAAAATAAAAAACCTCTATTAAAAAATTAATTTAAAAAATAGTGCTTACTTCACAACAGTGCTGGAAAAATGTCATATAAATGCATATAAAGCACCTAATTGAGAGTTTGGTATTTAATAGGAACTCAAAAAATTGTATCTATTTCAATTAACAAATGAAATCATTTCTTTGTGATATTAACTAATTCATTTTGGTAAACACGATATGGTTTGCTCTGTGCCTCCACCCAAATCTCATCTTAAATTATAACCCCCACATTTCAGGGGAGGTACCCAGTGGGAGGTGTTTGGGTCATGGGGGCTGTTCCTCCATGCTGTTCTCATGATGGCGAGTGAGTTCTCACAAATTCTGATGGTTTAAAAGTCTGACATTGCCCCCCTTGCTCTCTCTCTCCTGCCACCATAAGAAGACATGCCTTGTTTCCCCTTTGCCTTCTGCCAGGATTCTAAGTTGGCTGAGACTCCCGAGTCATTCTTCCTGTTAGGCCTGCCTGTTATTAAAACCTTTTTCTCTTAATAAATTACCCAGTCTCAGGTAATTATTTATAGCAGTGTGAAAATGGACTAATATAAAACTTATTATTTGTATTTATAGATTTCAGATGAAGGAATGTATCTGGAAGGATATACTGCCTTTTCTACCCTACCTTGTACACTTTAAATGCATGACTGAAATTCTGCCAGAATATACAGGGGAAAGCTGACCTCTTTAAGAATAATAGTTATAGTTGACAACCACCTTGAAGAAGCACTTCTGGATTAATTAACAGTGACCCATAATTAGGCACAATAGTAATTAGAAAGCATTGTCTTGGGAATAATGAATATTTGTCATTCTTACTTGCTTTCTAAGTGGGAGTTATCAACACTAGTTTCCCAGATTTTTTCATCAGAAGTGGAGAAAAGGTGGCATAAGGTACTGCCACCAAGAGAAATTTTGAAATATCTGTTATTTTAAAACAAATTAAATACTTTTATTTTTATTTTCTTATCTATGATAGAGGATATCTTCTTGAACACAAATTAGTCTATCCTATATTTTTCTTAAACAACACATTTCATTAAGAAGACTGTTAGGAGGAAATTGTTTTCAGAACTTGAAATTGTTGGTTTCTTTCCTAGAGAAAGAAGAAATAGTTCACAACAGGGTTAGAAATGTTAGTATAACATAAAGCTATATAGCAAATCAAGAGAGAATTATTTCCTCAGCTAATATGAATGTATTTTAGAAATATTTATGTATAAATATGGATCTAGTCTATTGAATTCTCATATCATTTTTCCTACATATGGTTATGTAAAAACAGATACATCTTTCAATGAGTTCATTTCTCATTTTCAGATACATTGTTATAAGTAGGATTCTATACCAGTTGATGGTAATTTTCTTTAAATATTACAAAAATAATCTGTAATTAAAGATAAGACCTAAAAATCTGTTACCTTTGACCACCTCTGCATATCCCAAGAAAATAATGCTTAAGGAATTTAAGTATAAAGCCACAACAAACCATGAGAAAGAAGACAACAGTAATAAAATTTTAGAATTTCTACAGCCAACATTTTCAATACCTAAGTGAATGTTATTTTCAACCTAGAATTCTATATCCAGCCAAACTATCAACGAAGTATGAGGATAGATGGAAACCATTTTTAAACGTGTAAGATTTTAAATTTATTGACCACAAACTTTCGGTAATGTACTAGAGCATGTGCTCTGCTAAAACAAGAGATTAAGAAAGAGACAATACAGGATCCAGAAATCACAGAATCCAATACAAGAGAGAGGTTGAAGGAATCCTCAATATGATTGTGAACAGCAATCCCCAGATGACTGCTGTAAACAATGACAAGAAATTAAATAATACAGACTAGAGAGGGTTAGAAAGCTCTGGGAAACAGAGACTATCTGAAGTGTTTAACTATATGAAGAGATTTACATATCCAGGGTCACATTTAGGGGTAATTTATTATTTTGTATTTAGAAACTAAGAAAAGGTTTTTTTTAAAAAAAAAAAAAAAAAAAAAAGAGAGAGAGAGAGAGAGACAATTCCAAAAAGTATCATAGAAGGATAGTGATGAAGAGTATAGGCTCTTGGTCGGGTGCTGTGGCTCACGCCTATAATCCCAGCACTTTGGGAGGCCAAGGCTGCCAGATCACTTGAGCCCAGAAGTTCAAGACTAGCCCAGGAAATATGGGGAAATCCCATCTTTACAAAAGAATACAAAAAATTAGCCGGCATGGTGGCATGTACCTACAGTCCCAGATACTCAGGAGGCTAAGGTTGGAGGATCACCTGACCCCAGGGAAGTTGAGGCTGCAATGAGCCAACGAGCCATGATCACACCACTGCACTCCAACCTGGGTGACAGAGGGAGACCTCATCTCAAAAATAAAAACAAAAAAGATTATAGGCTTTTGAACCAGACTCTTTAGGTTCAAATCCTGGCTCTGCCACATATACTTTTAAAGAGATAATAGTTCTTACATCATCACATTGAGAAATCTATGGGTAATCTATGGACCTCTCTAAGAACAATACCTATCCACAACACATTATTTGATAATATCTAAAAGTGAAACCCTCCAAAATAGTAATAGAGGCATGATTATTTACAAGTGCAAATGAGACTACTAAAAGAATTAGCTTAATGAAGTAAAAATGGCTCCCCTTTGAAAGAAAGTATGGGTAGAAGAAAGGCAGAATTTTTTCTCATAAACTTTGTAAAAAATAATTGACTCCTTAAACTCTGTGCATACAGATTTTAAAAATTAAAACCAGACTTAAATCAAAAGAGCCACATGTATCTAATTCCAAATCAAAGGCAATTTATAAAGCAGAACATAGAAGAGAATGGAGACAGCTTCATTACCCACAGAGACTAATACATATTGAATAAGCATATACTTTCAGGGATAGAAATTAAGCTCTTTTAGTAGAGGTTTCTTGTGCATGTCATTTTAGAAAACATCTACCCTAACTGTCAGCCTTATTCTCTGCTTGGCAGGACTTCCTCTGGCTCTCTGTGTCACTGTTAACAGGTGAATAACTAAGAAAAAAGTATGTCTGTAGACACTTGTTTATAATGGTATTCAGGGTCCTGGAGCTAGGCTGACAGATGCTCCTCCAGAAGGTTAATGAGATAAAGGTTCCTCCAGCTGGCCCTTAAGCAGAGATTACACCTAAGGGAAAGACAAGCAGATTATCCCAGAAACAGACACTGCTACATGTTCTTCATAAATTACCACCCTCATAAAGGTAAACCACGAAGGTTATCCTCCTCAATCAGCGGGTATCAATATTTAATTATTTTTCACGTTTCTGTTATTTTTTAATGGGATTTGAGGTTGTTCTGTGATTGTTATCAGAATTACCAATGCACAAAAGCCAGAATGTATTTGGAAATTAGAAGAGCTATTTTTGTTTTTTGGATTTTCCTCCAGGTTCAAGGAACCAAAGGTAAGTTATTTTAATGATTATTTTTCAATTGCTTATCTATAAAATCTATTGATGATAGTAGTATTTAGAACCAGCAAGGTTACCAATTTACCTCAGGGGCTAGTCTAAGGTAGGCCTTGAATAAATATTGCTAGACTGATTGAATAATTATCAGAAATGATTTTCACTTGATTTAATATTTATTATATGATCTTAAGTGCAGTGACTATTAACACACTAGGAGAGATTAATGCATCCTATTTGCTGTTCTAAAACATTCATTGAAAATTCCTATTATTAATACAAACAACATTGTATTAATAAAACTCACACAAAACTAACTCCATTTATCCACCCAAACTCAACAAACAAAACCTAAAAATAAAATTAATGTTTTAAATAATTTATGGTCAGACAAAAAAAAGTATTTTTTAAACTTCTCATAATGAAATCTTGAGTTGCTTTCCCTTAGAAAATAGCAAGTATGCTTCATCTTCAGGGTTCATGATGACAATCAACTTCAAAATTTGGTTGTTTTTGTAAGTTGTACACATCAAAGAACTAGGCAGTTTGTGTTGTTGTGGCAAATCTACATCTGAATATGAAATTAAAATAAGCCACAAACAGCCTGTTTTAAGAAAAATAATGTGTGTTTTAAAAAAGAAAAAAAAAAAGCCTGTTGGAGAAAGCTTCAATTTTTTATATAAGCCTAACTATTACACTCAATCTTTTCAACATTTGAAGTCAATAATGGTAAGGTTTTTGTTAAGGATGACATAGCTTCAGACAATAAACATTTTAACTAAAGTATTGGTTTGGAATATCCATGACAAAGTAAAATTAATAGTCATTGCATGTGTATGTCATAAAATAACTATGATTCCATCAGTTATTTTATACAGAATTTCTCAGTAGTTGCATTTGGAGGGAGAAAAAATTTCTCAAAAAGGTTTCTTCATGTTTTGTTATTTATAAACAATAGTGAAAGAAGCAAAAGTTTCCTTTTTCATTAAATCATCAATTATATATAAATGTTTATATTTATAAAAATTATTGTAATTAGAAATAAATAATGAGCTTCTGGTATATTCTAAACTGAATTTGATAAAGTAAAACAATTTGACTATTTCATAGACTTAACCAAGCAATTCAGCTTTGTTAAATTTTTTATCACATTAATTCTGTTGACTATTTTTTATATTTTCATATATTACATATCAGCTATTATACACAACTCCAAATATAATTATGTATAATATTATATACAAATATACTATATATATATCAAAAGTGAAATGAAATCAGCTTATCAAAAAAAACTGCCATTTGTTATATGCTTACTTCTAGGAAACAATGCCCAATATTTACATAATAAAGAAATCTAACATGTTAGTTGGTTTTCTTTAATATAGATTTAGGGAGTACAGGTACAGTTCTGTTACACTGATATATTGCATACTGGTGAGATCTGGGCTTTTGTGTAACCATCACCTGAATAGTGTACATTGTACTCGATAAGTAACTTCTCATTCCTCACTCCCCTTCCACTCTCCCGTCTTTTTGCGTGCCTAGTATCTGTTGTTCCACTCTCTTTGTTTTGTGTACACATTATTTAGCTCCCACTTGTAAGTGATACCATGCGGTATTTGGTTTTCTGCTTCTCAGTGATTTCACTTAAGAGAGTGGCCTCCAGTTCCATCCAGGTTGCTGCAAAATACATTATTTCATTCATTTTTTTGGCTGAGCAGCATTCCATGGATATATAACCACATTTTTTTATTCGTTCATTTATTAATGGTCACTAGGGTTGATTCTATGTCTTTGCTATTGAGAACAGTGTTGTAATAAATATTCAAATGCAGGTATTTTTCTGACATGATGATTTCTTTTCCTTTGGGTAGATACCCGCAGTGGGATTGCTGGATCAAAGGGCAGTTCTATTTTTACTTCTTAGGTAAATCTCC
The DNA here is from genome assembly GCF_048565385.1 of Saimiri boliviensis. Classification (NCBI taxonomy): domain Eukaryota; kingdom Metazoa; phylum Chordata; class Mammalia; order Primates; family Cebidae; genus Saimiri; species Saimiri boliviensis. The sequence goes on from NC_133452.1 coordinate 111,336,419, forward strand.
ATATTATCTTCCATAGAGGTCATACTAATTTACATTTCTGCTAACAGTGCATAAGCATTTACTTTTCTCCACATCCGTGATTTTTTGACTTTGAATAATAGTTATTCTGACTGATGTGAGATGATATCTCAATGTGATTTTAATTTGCATTCCTCTGAGATAAGTGACATTGAGCATTTTTTTCATATGCTTGTTGGCCATTTGTATGTCTCCTTTTGCAAAATATCTGTTTATGTTCTTTGTTAATTTTCAAAAATAATTTTAACTTTTACTGTAGGTCTAGGGCATACATATGCAGGTTAGTTGCATAGGTATATTGCATGATGCTGAGTTTTGGGGTACTGACCCCATCATGCAGGTACTTAGCACAGTACAGAAGAGGAAGTCTTCCAACCCTTGTCTCTCTCTTGCCCTCCTCCCTCTAGTCGTCCCAAGTGTCTATGGTTGTCATCTGTATGTCCATGAGTACCCACTGTTTAGCTCCCACTTATAAGTGAGAACATGCACTATTGGCTTTTCTGTTTCTGCATTAATTTGCTTAGGATAATGGTCTGCAGCTTCATTCATGTTGTTGCAAAGTACATGATTTCATTTTGGGTTTTGTTTTTTATGGCTGCAAAGTGTTTTATGGTGTATATATACCACAATTTTTATTTGACCCACCACTGATCGGCACCTAGGTTGATTCTATGTCTTTACTGTTGTGAATAGTGCTGTGATGAACTTGCAAGTGCATGTGTCTTTTTGGTAGAATGATTTATTTTCTTTTAGATATAAGCCCAGTAATGGGATTGCTGAGTCAAATGGTGGTGGTTCTGTTTTAAGTTATGTTGAAAAATCTTCTTTGACCACTTTTTGATGGGGTTAGTTTTTTCCGGCTGAGTCGTTTGCATTCCTTATAGATTCTGGATATTAGCCCTTTGTTAGGTGCATAATTTGCAAATATTTTCTCCAATTTTGCATGTTATCTCTTTACTCTGTTAAATATTTCTTTTGCTGTACACAAGCATTTTACTTTAATTAAGTTCCATTTGTCTATCTTTGGTTTTGTTGTATTTACTATTTAAGTCTCAGTGATAAATTATTTCTGTAGGCTAATGTCCAGAAGAGTTTTTCCTAGGTTTCCATTTAGAATGTTTAGAGATTTAAGGTCTCATGTTTAAGTCTTTTATCCATCTTGAGCTAATTTTTACATACAATGAGAGATATTAGTCCAGTTTAATTCTTCTGCATATGGCTATCCTATTTTCCCAGTACCATTTATTGAATAGTATATTCTTTCCCCAGTATATGTTTTTGTCAGCTGTGTCAAAGATCAACTGCTTGTAGGTATGTGACTTTGTTTCTGGTTTCTCTACTGTATTCCATTCTATATATATCTTTTTATGTCAGTACCATGCTGTTTTAATTATTATAGCCTTGTAGTATCATTTGAATACGATGTTTCTAGCTTCTTTCTTTTGTTGTTTTTTCTATTTGAGCTCTTTTTTGGTTCCATATGAATATTAGTATTGTTTCTTTCTAATTCTGTGAAAAATAGCATTGATATTTTGATGGGATTGTATTGAATTTGGAGATTGCTTTAAGAAGTATGGCCATTTCCTGGTGCATTGATTTTCTGTGCCCTAGCTTCTTCTGGCGAGTTCTCCACTATGGTCCAGCACTTTCCTCTTAAAATTCTATTTATAATTTTTCAGCTGTAACTTTGAGTCTTTGAGTCCTCTTTTTAATGGAGTCTCTCCCTGTCACCCGTGCTGGAGTGCAGTGGTACCATCTCAGCTCACTGTAACCTCTGCCTCCTGGGTTCAAGTGATTCTCCTGCCTCAGCCTCTTGAATAGCTGGGACTACAGGTGCCTGACATCACACCTGGCTAATTTCTATATTTTTAGTAGAGGCGGGGTTTCGCCATGTTGACCATGCTGGTCTCAAACTCCTGACCTCAAATGATCCACCCACCTCAGCCTCCCAAAGTGCTAAGATTACAGGAGTGAGCCACCACAAGTCTTCTTTCTAAGGAGAACTGGCATCCAGTGTCTCCAGTTAGCCATACTGAAAAAAAAAAAAAAAAAACCTAACTTGCTACTCATTTAGGGCTTTTTATTTCATAAGAATCTTAGATCTGTGAATATATGTTAATCTTCAGTTAGTAAGGTTTATATTAATTAAAGTTTTACCTCAGCCAACTGGTTTCTTATTTGTGGCCAATTAACAATCATGAGTATATTTACATAGAAAATGGTTTGGAGAGAGAAAAGAAAGGTTCAGTTCAACACAACTAGCTTCTAAGCATAGCAACTGGGTGTTTAGCTAAATTCAGCAGTTTCATTTTAAAAGATGTGTAGTTTTGAAAAATTAAAGAGACGAAAATTACTAATAGTACTTCCATCCAAACACAATCTATGCTAGCATTACTTTTTCTAGGTATGTGTATTTAATTTTTACACAATTGCCACTCTACCACACACAAATTTTTTATCAGTCTTTTTTTTTAGTTTTATTACATCATATGAATGTTCCACATTGCCATCTAATTTTGACAAGCATCATTTTATTGGTTGCATGTTTCTTTCAGTAAATGTGTCAAGATATGCTTTATCTAAATATTCAACAAAACTAATTATTACTAATTATTTTGTTATTGCAAATAACATTGCAATAAAGAGCTTTGTGCAGAAGCCTCAGTATTTAAGACTCAGCATAAATTCACTAAAGTAAAATTATTGGGTCAAAACAATGTGAACAGTTTTATGGTATTTGACTCACATTTACAAATTGTTTCTCAAAGGTTTTTCTATGCCCTTAGGTGACTTTTTACCAATTTAATTCTGCAGAATGCTAACCATATACTCAATATTGTGCTAGATACAGAATATAAAATGATTCAAAGACATGCCAATATTTCAAAAGTTTTTTAAGCTTTGCAGATTCTGAATGTAGTTTTTTTCCACAAATACCTAAAGGTGAGAGAGCTTTGATTTCAAAACATTCATTATATAAAATTGTTTTAGCACAACAAAAGATAGTTCAAGAGCTCAAAGAACAATTACTTCATTAAGACACCAAGGCTCCTTTCTTTGAGGTTCATAATGGAAATACCAGTTGCATCTGATATGCACAACACTGCTTTATGTTCTTACTTTTCCATTTCACATAAATAATTTCATTTAATTGCTTGTGACATTCAATGCGTAGGAGAAAGAAAAATAATATTCTTGGCAAGTCCTAAAACGGAAATAGTGTTTATCTTAGTATGTGTCTTTTCCACTACATTTGATTATACTAAATGAAACCTTTAACTAAGTTATTATTAGTTCACTAAGGTAGGATAATTATTTTAGTAGCTGTGAAATGTCAGGAAATTTGCATTTCAGACACTCCACTTCTTGCCATCCTTTACTATTGGGGTATGCTCTCATTTCATAAAATTACACAGAAGATATTTTCCTTCATTGTGGCTTCATTAACAGGGAACATAGCTTCATTTGCATACCTGAGACAGCTGCCCAATGGTAGGCACATTAACTGTGTCGCTCCTATATTTTGTTCATCTGTGCTAGTCTCAGGTCAGCGTCATTCAAAGGTCCCAGGCAGACTTTCTTGTTCAATTACATCTGAGAGGATGTTCTTAAAATGGAAACCACGTAAACTGAAGATACTTCGGGTACAAATGAACAATCTGTGGCAGCACACCTGAAACCATTTATTAGATTACATATTTGCTTTAATAATAAAAATAACTTGCTGCCTTGTGGCCCCTTTACGCTTGTGTCACTAATCACATTCAGGGACTATTGCATGTGTGAGCTAATTAAACAGGGCTGAAATGACCTACTAGTTTCTTAGCCATTTCTGTTAATCATGAAAATGCAACCACCTTGAACATCAGTGGTATTTGCATACTAATTATGTCTGGAAATTCGGATACTCTATACCTTTGGTGCCACAATCATTTTCACATATTTTATGCTATTTTAAAATAATTTATCTGAAGCAAGAAAGTTTATTTTTCACAGTCGTCTCTAGGCTTATATTTTAACTCAGAATCCATGTTGTAAGGACCATAATAAAACTCCTGACCTCATCATTGTATTATAAAGTACCACACTCAGGGGTAACCGAGGTCTCCATCCACACCACCCCTTCTTGCTTAAGGGTAGAAAAGGCCTCTGCAGTCATGGGGAGGGAACTTGTTATACCAAGCCTTAGAAAAACACAAAGCAATTTGCTGAAAGAAAGGAAAGTCTCTGACCAAAATGTGAGCTGTAATCTTCCACAGTGGACAGTACTCAGCAACCACTGGGCCTAAGTTCACTGTCTAAGATCTTTCCTTCCAAGGCTACGATGTCAGCCTCACAAAGCAAGATCACCAAAGCAGATGAAACCTGTAATAAAGGAGGAGGGTGCACTCTGCTTTGGGCTCAAGGCAATCTGCATGCCCAAGCTTATCTCACAATGAGTTCATGAGGTTGACTGACACAGCCCTGGTAATGAGAATTCATATATGGAAATGCTGCTGTCAAGCTCTGAACTAGCAGCAGAATGTGCTGCTGTAATTATTTACTGAGAATATTCTCCCTCTATTGCTCCTGTCTTCCAGCCAGAAGGAATGTAAGAAGAATATGAAAGAGCTACAGAACAACAATGCTGCTTCACAGCATATGGTTGTATTATGTCGATAAATATTTTCCCATTTACATTCAGTCATTCTTGAGGAAACAATGTCTTTCTGTATGCTTTTGTAAAGTCATCTTAATTCATTCCAACTTCATTTTCTTCATTCAGCCATCTTAAGTCTCTTCACCACAGCAAGCATCAATTTTCATAATTGCCCCCCAAAAGAAGAGTTAAGGAAAACTAAATGAGGAGAAGTTTCATGGAGAAAAGTCAGAACCTCAAAATTAGTGAAAAGTTTCTGCTTCACAACTGTTTTAACACCATAAAGAAAATAACACATGTAGGACTAATTTGGCTGTCTTAAGCTTCCTGCTGCATTTATAAACAAGCAAAAGTTACATTTAAGTAAGCTGAACTATGAAATACTATAACACTATTATTATCCCATTCTACCCAGATCAGCTTAGACCTGATCAAAACACTTTGCAAACAGTAATCATGTTAATAATCATTTAGATTAACATATCTTTTTAAATAAAAGATAAAGCTAATTTGTGCTTATTCATGGTTGGGAACCTAAGGCAGAGAATGCTAAGTAGTATTCCTAAAATCATTTGAAGTGGGAGAATTAGAACCAAAGTTGGGATGTGACTTGTAACCAGTTCTATCTTACATCTAATAATAATAATAATCAGTCCTCTATAATATGATGAGTGGACTTAATATGGCTTTTACTATTAACTCAAAAACCAGCTTTCCTTTGCTAATACCACCAGATGATTGCTGGTTCAGTGCCATTTCTAATATCTGTTTTCATAATTGATCTCAGAATAGCTCTGTGCTAGAAATGGAGGCACCTATCTTAGGATGCCTATTTTTCACTAAAAAGGTGTCATGTCTTGAACTCCTCAAAGAATTGGAGTCATCTGTTGATAGTGTCATTTTAAATGCCCATGACAAAAGTCTATGTTTAGTAGTAAGTAGCTTATTTGAGAGTGTGTTATGTACCTAAAGACAGTACACTGCTTAATGGGTGCAACCTGACACATGATGGGCAAGTCTCTTCAAAACACACTGCCCTGAAAAATATCACTCCCCCTACCCCACTCTCAAAACACTGAAACTTCACCTCCAGATCTGCAGTCTTTTCAGCCTCTGGAGATACAAGATTCTGAAACACCCCCTTTTCAATAATTTCTCTGCCTCTTTTCTATTGGCTCTGATCCTATTCTCATCAAAACATCAGTCCCTCAGCCTCTGCCATTTTGTCCAGTTCTTCAGCCTATCCAGACTTCAATAGGCTGCACATGAATCCTAGGTCCTGCGGTTTGCTACTGAGCCACTCTCAACGGTCTTCTTGGTAGTGCAATAGATATTGTGTTCCTTGACCGCTGTCCCATCTGCTTAATCTCACTCTAGGAAAACTTAGATATTTTTGCTTTTTTTCTATTCTCATCCCTGAGCTTCCAAGTATTATTAGAGAAATTCAAACAGAGAGCTTCCATGAAATGAATTCCTGCACTGTCAGGTTAGCTGGGCCCCACAAGCTATTCCACAGTCGTACTCATCTCTATTCCCTAAACTAGTCCCCTAGCCAGATTTCCAAACCTTCCCTCTCCCAGTGAGCCCGCAGCCTGATTTCCCCTCATTCACAGAAGCAGTGATAACAATGAAGTTAAGAGAAAAAAACTTGGCCACGCGGTTTCATTTTTTTTACACTCGTCTTTTGAGATGGATACATAGGTGATTAATATTTCACATTTTTCCTTTCTCTAAAATAAGCATTTTGATGGTATTATCCCCATTAGGAACTGCTTTAGTTTCATTCCACAAGTTTTACTATGTAGCAATTTTATCATTTAAGAAAAATACTGTCTAATAACCATAATTATTTCTTCTTTGACATATGGGTTATTTGGAAGAATTTTTTCTTTTCAAATATATGAAGATTTTGCGTTTGTTTTTCAAACTAATTTCTAGCTTACTTCTCTATTAGTCTGAGAACATGATGCATGTGATATCAGATTTGAAATTTAGTACAGCATGTATCCAATTTTTGTTTATTTTACATCTGCTTGAAAGAAGGTATATTTTATAGTTTAGAGAGATGATGCCTCATACATGTCCATTAGGTCAGGTTTGAGCATGTTTTTCACATCTTCCCTACACTTACTGAATTTATTTGTTCATTTTGTCAATTAAGAGAAATATCTTAACATGTACCTACTGTTATTCTGGATTTTATTTTCAATATTGTCTATCAACCTTTGTATTATATATTAATGTATTATTAAGTGCATAGAATTTTAACTTCCTATGACATGTCTTTCTTTGTCTTTGTAATGTTTTTTGGCTAATAATGAACTTTGTCCACTGGTTTGTTGGAACTGGCTTGCTCGAATAAGAGCCAATTGACCACGTCTTTTCCAAACTCAGTGTTCTATTATGTCACATTGGTGGCTTGAAATCAGTCATGACAGAGTATTAACACACAGAAAGCAGCAAATGACACAAGTCTCACCCACGCCCCAAAGCTGGTTATTAGTATTTACAATAATGCTCTGACTTCATCTGATATTAACATATCAGCTTTCTTTTGATTGGTGTTTTTCTATTATAACTTTTTCCATTCTTCTAATTTTAACCTCTATGTCTTCTGACTTAAATGTGTCTCTTAAAACCACAAATCATGGGAACTTCTTTTAATGTAGTCTGACAATCTCTGTCTTTTAACGGGAGCATTTTGTCCAAATACATCTGCTATCCCAAATATTCCATGGAACGTACTTTTACTGAAAAATAAAATATTCGTTATTTATCTGAAATTTAAATTTGACTGGTTCCTGTATTTTTATTTGCTAAATCAGGCAATCCAATGCCTACCAGGCCTAGCCCTAAACCTCAGAATGGAGTGGTACTAGATCATAATAACCGATAACAATGTCCCAGGCGCTCTACAAAATGCCCATATCTCTTTTCTCATTTAATTTTCAAAACAAAACTACATAATAGGCAAGCACTAATAAAAAAATCTAGTGTTGGAAATATTATTATCTACTTTCAAGTTACAAACCAGAGCAAACAGAAATTAATCATTTGCCCAATTGAGGAAAGTACTATAGCTCCAGTTCCCAAGTACCCAAAATGAAGTCTACCTAACTTTCCTGCAGGAACCAATAGGTGCTTATGCATCTGAAGGTTAACAGCCAAAGATGTACAGCTGTTTCTGTTTGATCTGCTCCAATTCTGCTATGCTTCAGTAGTTGGAATATCATTCTTTTTTGGTAATATATGCAACAAACAATCTGTATATATGCAATTGTCTTTACTGAGAATTCCCAACATACTCTGAGATGAAGTTTACATGACAGCAGTAAGACCAAAAGGTAGTGTGTGGTTTGTAATATTATAATCATGGACAGCACAAACTTCCAGAAAACAGAGATGCTCAGCTAAATTAGAGCTGACTCTGAGATAAGTACTTCAGATATGATAGGAATCGAATGATATAAATTTTTCCCCCAAATAAATAGCAGTCTTAGCAATCACAGAAAGAAAGATATCTTGTGTTATAGCACCTCAGCACAGCTGGAACCAGAAGGAAAGTGGATATTTGGCACAAATTATTATGTCTCATAGGTAAATCCACATTCCTTTTCCCCAATATATCCTCAGTACACCTCAGCTTCTGAAGTTAGCTTCTGCCTGAATTTTTGGAATTTGTTTTATAAGCTCTTAGTGGGTCTCTGTGAATTCTTGTTACTTGTTGTCCCCATCCACCTCCAAGTCAGCTTCAAATACCATGGACTGAACCTACCTCCCGCTCATCCATTACCTGGTACTCTATAGCATAACCCCTTGGTTTCCAACCTTGATGTCAACCTACGCTGTAACAGTGCTCTGCAAAGTATTACTGTTGCTCACATTCGTGTACAATCATAATCTCAGATTTACTTGTAAAATTCCTTGCTGATTCTCTTACCACTGACCTGTGTACTTACTTAAGCCCACATTCTGAAACTTATGGAGATGGTATCCAAAAAGTACACATAATTGAGAATTGGTAGGGCCCAGAGCAGTAGCTTACACCTGTAATCCCGGCACTTTGGGAGGCCAAGGCGGGCGGATCACCTGAGGTCAGGAGTTTGAGACCAGCCTGGCCAACATGGTGAAACCCTGTCTCTACTAAAAATACAAAATTATCCAAGCTTAGTGGCAGGCACCTGTAATCCCAGCTATCTAGGAGGCTGAGGTAAGAGAATCGCTTGAATCCAGGAGACAGAGGTTGTAGTGAGCCAAGATCATGCCATTGCACTCCAGGCTGGGTGACAGAGTGAGATTCTGTCTTAAAAAATAATAATAATAATAATAATTTGGAGGCAGAGCAGTGAAAAAGGTTAGTGGAACTTGAGTTAATGTAAGAATAAGATGATTAGGAGTGGCTTAATGGGCCTTAATCTATACATACGAGGAGATGGCAGCAGGACGATTTGAGGGGTAATGAAAAGTCCAGCTGCTGGAGAAAGGACTGGTTTGTTTGTGTCAGCCCCCGAAAACTAGGCAGCCACATATGAAACCTTCACCAAGCTGCCTAATCATTTTAATATAACTGTTCTCACCTCGGTTTTACATTCTGTTTACTCCAACCTGACCTCAGCATTAATCCAACTCTATTCATTTATTTCAAAGTGATAATGCATTTTACAATTTTACATTTTACATTTTATAATCGCAGCTTATAAAAAATCCTACTCTCATTTTTTTTAAGATTGGCTCATGCATAGAGAAAGGATTTGTTGACTTTGTTTATGTATTCGGGTGGTCCTAAACATTTTCAATGTTTTGCTAAAATTGCCAAAGCAAATTTAGCATTCCACGAAGAAGCAATGTGTTGATCCTATGGTTTCTCACAACCCTTGGCACAGTACTGCCCACCTTGAGTGTGCCTGTACCCCCATTTGAGAGGCACAGGCGTTCGCCCATTACTAAAAGTATAGTTCTCAACTTGTGGGAACAGTGCCTCTGCAGCTGGCAGCTAAATGTTAGTATACCTCTGCCGAGAGGCTGCATTATCAAGTGATCTCAAGCCCCAAGTGGAGGCAGTATGTACTACATTTTTCTGCAACGCCTTAACAAGGAACTCAGATGTGTTTCCCTCCTTTCCCAGGACACAGAGGCTAGTCAGCTTTGAGAAAGAACACTCCTCCTCTTCTCAGTATGCCCTGCCCTCTCACCCTACTAAGATGGATGGGGAGTTTGCTTACATTTCTGCTCTGGGTACAGTTGAAAACACAGCCCTGCTAGACTCCTACCTCTTCACTCCCTGACATTTACCAGACCTGAAGAACTGACAACTCCACCTGTTCAGAGGATCATCCCCTTTGGGCACAAAAGAGGCAACCTCCTTTTCTACCTCTCCCTTCAACTTCGGTTCTGTTCCTGCCCAGTCACCACACTGCTTAGGCCCACAGCAAGAAGTGCATATGTTGTGTACCTCAGCATGTCACCTATAGATTTGGTACTTCCTTTTCTTTTCTTTTTTTATTTTTAATCAATGAGGTAGGGCTCAGTACATATGTACATGTATGGAACTGAAGGTAGGCACTAGAAACCTCTCATGTCTTGCAAGGGTTTGCCAAGGTCCCTAACCATTTCCTTCTGACATAGCAGCTGTGATGGTTAAACCTGATTTTTGCAAGAAGAGAAGAATAATGCAACCACTCAATTATTTCAGAGATTTGTATCCTCAGTAGGAGACCACTGATTTGTATCCTCAGTAGGAGTACTGCTGCTGAACAAATGCCAGTTTTGGAGGTAAAAAAGACAATGATGGCATCCGATTTTCAAAAGCTACAGAGAGGAAAATGGTGTAGAATCCACCCCACGCATTATCGATCATCAGCATGCATGCTGACTATTGTGAAAGGCTATTTACTTCCTAATTCATTGAAGGAAATAACTGCAAGTTTCCTTATTTTCTATGATCTTCTTTTGTATCATTTATTCCCACAAGTTTTGCCTCCCAGGCCACAGATTGGGGCTGGTGTTGTGCAAGTTTGTTAAGAACTACCTGTAGGAGGGCGAGTGGGAAAGGAAGTCGTAGAAGCTTCTGTGTTCTCCACTTTATTGCCCAGAAGACAGTGTGCTTAAAATCCATGCAATCTTCCGGGACAGACTGAACAAAGTAGTCAGAAAATCTGCATAATCTGTTGATACATACTCAGGTATGTTAAGCATGATTTGTATTTAATTGCCTTTGCTCTTTGGGAAAATTTTCTCAGGTGTATAATTGAGATTCTACTAATGTAGTGGGAGGACCGGGATATAATGAATCACAAACAAGAGACATATTTGCAAAAAGCCCGCAGTCCCTTACTTTTTTTAGTAAGGTTAGAAAAATTGGGGAAAAGTTAAATTGTGGGTTTTTTTAACTTCCGGTCATTGATTTGGTGCTGAAATGTTATCTACTGATTCTCTATAGAGTTCTGTTCCTCAAATGGTGCTTTTTGTTCTGCAGAAATTCCAGTAAATTTTGTCTCTGCTCCCATTAATTCACTCATTAAGACATCGAGACCTTTTCCCCTAGGAAGACATAATGGGTTTGCTAAGTGCTTATGCCAATGGCTTTTGCTTTCATAGCAATGCTACCGTGAAAGCCTGATTCTCCTATTCCTGATGTCTAGGATTGCCACTGTATGTGTACAGTAAGCTTTTGTACGTCTACAGGATTAAATAGCTAAAAAAAATTTCTCTAGAACAGACAGTTTGGTGAGGAATGGTCCAAACAGGTTGGTAAGTATCCACTTGAATATAGAATCAAGAAAGAGAATGACTTGGTAGACAAAGCTGAGCCTGAAATGGAAAATTTATAAGCAACCTATGACTGGAAGCCAGCTTTTGTACTGGAAGGAATAAAGTAATAAGCTCTTCAGCGATACGGCAAGGAGATGATGTGGCCTATAATGTCTTCAGCGATGCCAGTCAACATTGAGGTCACATGGCCATCAGCCTTCAACCTAGACTGAAAATAGTACTTTGACTAAAGGGCTAGCTTTCACATTAGCTAATAAACATGCTTAGGTGATCCAATCCTAATTTTTTTTTTAAGGATTCTTACTCTGTTGCCCAGGCTGGAGGGCAGTGGCACAGTCTCCACTCTCTGCAACCTCCACATCCCAGGTTCAAACGATTCTCCTGCCTCAGCCTCCCAGGTACCTGAGATTACAGGGGTGTGCCACCATACTTGGTTAAATTTTTGTGTGTGTATTTTTAGTAGAGATGGGCGTTTCACCATGGGCCAGGCTGGTCTCGAACTTCTGGCCTCAAGTGATGTGCCTACCTCAGCCTTCCAAAGTGCTGGAATTACAGGCATGAGCCACTGTGCCCAACCCAAACCTAATTTTTAAACAATAAATAAGGGGTCAAAACTCAGTATTTCAGAACTGCCACTCACATCCTTGGGCAGATAGGACTGTTTTTTAGGATAAATTAGATTCAGTGGTTGTTCCTTTAATTTTTCCTTTCTATATATTTGGAAATTTCCAAAATTATCATAGTTACGCTGGGTTACAGAATCTAGGTCAGCTCCCAGATAGAGTGGCTAAATTTAAAAAGAAAATAAATAAATACACCACCCTCCCCAACTTAAGGATTCAGTGGCAACCATTTTCCTTAGCCTGGGGAAGATTCCCTGCCAACTGACATCTTGCTCTCCTTTATACCCACCTAAATACTTTCTACCTGCCAGGTCTTTCAAGAGAACCTCCCAGCTCAAGGGAGCCCATCCTACTGTGTAAATCTCTGCCTTTTCCCAAATGTTTTTACAGAACCACAGCCCTCACCACCATCTTCATCAACAAATGTCAATATCCAAATTCACAGAAGGGATCAGTGGAGTTACAGTTTACAGTCACTTTCTGTATATTGTGTGTTAGATAGTCACACCTTCTGGTGAAGTATCATATTTGCATGTTGAAAACACCAGACTCTATAAGCACATTGCAAATACTGAAATATAAAAAGAATAAAGGAGAGAGAGAGGCAGAGAGAGAGAGAGTAAAGGTGGTGGGAGGGCAGGTATTGGTAGCTATGCATGTGATATCAGAGGAAATCCTCACTCGCTAGGACCTTGCTTTACCTTGGAAAAGGAGGGAAAGACAAATCTTTTTTTATTTTAACTTTTATTTTAAGTCCAGGAGTAAATGTGCTGGTTTGTTACATCAGTAAACTTGTATCGTGGAGGTTTGTTGTATAGATTATTCCATCACCCAGGTATTAAGCCTAATAACCAATAGTTATTTTTTCTCATCCTCTCCCTCCAACCACCCTCCACTCTCTGATAGGCCCCAGTGTGTGTTGTTCCCCTCTATGTGTCCATGTGTTCTCATCATTTAGCTTCCACTTATAACATGCAGTATTTGGTTTTCTGTTCCTTCATTACTTTGCTAAGGATAATGGCCTCCAGCTTCATCCATGTCCCTGCAAAGGACATGATCTCATTTCTTTTTTATGACCAAATAGTGTCCCATGGTATATTTGTACCATATTTTCTTTATCTAGTCTATCATTGATGAGAATTTAGGTTGATTCCACATCTTTGCTATTATGAACAATACTGCAATGAACACACGCATACATGTGCCTTTATAACAGAACGCTTTATGTTCCTTTGGGTATATGCAGTAACAGAACTGCTGGGCCAAATGGTATTTCTGTCTTTAGGTCTTTGAGAAATTGCCACATTGAAAAGACAGATCTTTTTAAAGAGTTTTGCTGTCAGTATAAATAGAAAAATGAGCTGCTAGCTGGAGGAAACATGCTATAGAGAGAGGATTTTTTAATAGAAGGAAAAATAATAGCATGTTTGCGTCCTTCTAGAAATAATCCAGTAGCAAAAGGGAAATAATGATGTAGGAAAGTGAGAGAAGAGTTTCTGGAAAAACGTTCTTGAGAGGTGAAAAAGGATGGGACGTGGTACATAAGTGGAGAGTTGGTCCTAAGTAAGAGCACAAACCAATCATCAAATAGTCACAGGAAGGAAAGCATAGGCTACGAGCACAGACACAGCCAGTGGGCAGTGAGCAGGTGCAGTGCTGGATGCTTGTGAAGTTCTCTTCTGGCTCCTCTTGTTCTCAGTAAAATGTGAAGCAAGCTCATCAGCTAAGAGTAAGAATCAGCAAGAAGGAACAGGAAATCCAACAAAAGTGTGTAGCTCTCCAGGAGAGTGCAAAACTGAATTGGACCAGAGAAATATACTGTGATTTTACCAAAGGATCATAAATTTAAAGTGAGTTCTAATGTTTGTTCTTCTCAGCCATGCTCAGCTATACAAAGATCCAGGTAAGGGGCAGGCAGTGGGTTGAATTTAACCATGATTATGGTTTTTCCTATCAAGTACAATAATTGAGGGGCAAGGGAGCTATCATCCATAAGGGCAAGGTAATAATGATATTCTTCCTCATTGACCTCCACATATCTAATTGGTTCCATTCATTATTTATTTATGGAAATATTGAAAGTGTCTGGGAATGCAGGTTGTACTAAAATATACTTTATACATAAACCATCTCTTTTCTGTATTTTGTTTTTGGTGTTTATTCACAAAAGAATTTCTATTTGCCTTTTCACCTAGAACATTATCTTGAACAAGATGACTGCGTCCTAAGCCTCTGATATTAGACATTTAAAAGTGGGACAGAAATTTCAAAGAGGAGTTGCAATAATGTAGGTGGGCAAGACATAAGAAGCATTTTTTATAGTCTAATCGTTTTTAAAAACAAATCTAATTCACACATGTATTCTTTTAAAAAGTAATCTGCCCACACACATTTTTCATTAATTCACTGAATTAATATGTGTTATATGTCTGTCGTGTACAAAACATTGCACTAGGCAAGCACCAAGATAAATTGGGAAGGGGAGGGCAAGATTACCATACAGATCCGAAAGGTATTTGTAGTCCACAAATGTGGAAACTCATATATTTACCACATTTTCAAGACAGGACAAAGGAAGGACTACAACACAAGTTTCAGGGCATTTGTTTCTCTATATACCATAGCAGACCTGAAACAGTAGTCTCTTAATAAATACAGGTGAATCTGTGAATGCCACAGAGATATGAACCACCCTGGAGGAACAGAGGGGAGCAATGAATGATATCTGAATGTGGGACCTGAGAAAGCCTAGTGAAGAATGTAATATTTCACTGGTTTTTGAAAGAAAAGTAGAAACACAACAACAGAGAAGGAAGAGAAGGGTTCTCTCGTCTCAAAGACAAACCAGACAGAAGCACTGCAGTGTGGAAGCGGGAAGACTTCAGGGCATAGGCATAGTCTTGTCTGAGGGCTGAGGAATAGCATCGTGAAAAAGTAAGTCAGAAAGGAAGAGTGGTAGGGACAGAGTGGGAATAAGAACCAAGCTGTGCTGGAAACAAAAATACTTTAAACCAAAATACTTTAAAAATACATTGAAACCATGACATATTAAGAAAACTTGTTAGCTGCATTCTTCCGACAAACCAGTTCTAAAATATGTCTAATTTTACACTTTGTGATTTCATGCTATTGCTGGTATTTCAAAATTTTTGTAGGTCCCGGTTTTCACTGATTTATAAAATGTTATTCTACTGACTAATGAAAATTTTGAATAAAGCTTTAGAGATCTTACTTTAAGAAAAAGGGAAAGGAAAGGAAGAGTAATCCCAGCAAGTGGAATGCCTCGATTACCTGATACAGGCATTCTTACTGAGCACTTACACTGTGTCTTACACTGTTTTAGATGCTGCCCGTGTTATAACTCATTTACTATAGCAGAAACCCTGTGAGGGAGGTATTATTATTCCCCACTTGATAGGTGAGGAAATTCAGGACGCACGTGGAGGTCAAGTACACCCACATTATACAACCAGTAAGGGACAGCACCAGGCCCTGTGTACCATCGGTTCTATGAAAACATTTTGAATAGTTAAGTGACATTATATGATTTGTGTTGCCACTACTTTTTTCTTTCATAAATAATGAACATATCTAAGTTACATTCAGAAAGTAAGCATCATGCATATTACAGCTGTTTCTCATCTATATTTAGAAGTTCTGAATATTCAGATGTATTACTTTCCATTTCTGTCTTTTCTTTATTCAATGATACAACTATTTCCAAAACCTATTGGTTTAAAGGTTGTTTTCCTAGTGTTTAATCTATAATTTAAAATAATACAATGGTCTTTTTTCTTAATTTATAATTTATTTAATTAAACTCTTCTAGTATTCTCTTACTTCAATATTCTTTTTAGAACTATCAAAAGTAGGGAAAATATGAGGAAGTATTTATGGAAGTAGCTGTAGCTTGGTGTTTGCTATACCAGAGGGCAGAAATAGGACTGATATCTGGAAGTTATCAGAAAGTAATTTTCAACTCAAAGTAAACGTGGTTATTCCTTTTTTCTGAAATCAATTTGCCCTTCTCTTTGTAACTCCAAATTTCATTCAGAGGTAGTTGTTGATGGCAGCCAATTCATCATCACGTAGGTTATACTCATTTTGTCATCATCGTAGAGATTTTCTGCCTCAAAAACTTTTCCAGTCTTCTATTAAATATGCTCCATTCTGTAGCGAGTCTTCCAACTACCAATTCATTCTCATTTAGCTTTCGCCTCCCTTTTCAAATACTTATATAAACCAAAGATATCAAACTTATAAAAGTGTACCCAAAGAATCTTAGTATCAACATTACAATTTATGCAGCACTGGTGAACAGCATCTAATCTGGTCTCATTGCCTTACTCAAGAGTGCTTTCATTAGTTCCAGCAACTATTAGCTCTTTTTACCTCATTAAATCTGTAACAGGCTTTGTCACTGAGGCCTGTCCTACAGACATCTTCGGACTCAGGTGAGTTCCTGTCCTCTCACCTCGTCTCTAGTGAGGATGGGGCCGAGGCATAGACAAAAGATTCTAATCCCAACCCAAGCTATAGCATCATCACAGGAGGGTTCTCTGTGGTTGGTTTTATGTCACACAAACAGAGGAGAGTGAAGTATCTAATATTCGTGTGATACCAAAAAAAAAAAAAAAAAAAAAAAATGGAGGTTGTGTCTTCAGCTAAGAGAACCTAAAGCAGAAAAAAAAATATGAGGAAGTGTTTATGGAAGTGGCTGTAGCTTGGTGTTTGCTGTACCAAAGGCAGAAATGGGACTGATATGCGGAAGTTATCAGAAAGTAATTTTCAACCCAAAGGAAGGAATTTGCTAAGTGGAGATATTCAAAGGTGGAACATGGTATTTCCTAGAGGAAGGAAACAAACATTTGTGGAGTATTTGTCTTGGGTGTTCTCCAGCAACAGTATTTAAAACTGGGTGACCTTATAATTGATTTTCCAAACAGGGACACATGTGAGAATGAAAGGATAAGAGCTATAAACTGGGGTATCCCAGGCAAATGGATTCA
Source organism: Saimiri boliviensis (assembly GCF_048565385.1). NCBI lineage: Eukaryota > Metazoa > Chordata > Mammalia > Primates > Cebidae > Saimiri > Saimiri boliviensis. Next base: position 111,353,479 of record NC_133452.1, read on the forward strand.
CGGTACCCTAATTCACCCTTGTAGACCCCCGCTGTGTGGACTTGTTGACATGTGGAGAACAGGGAAATACTGAGCCTAGTAGGGGAAAGGGAAAGATGGGAGTTCACGGAAGTGATGAGAAACAGGGAAAATCTGTGACCCTGTCCCCCCGCTTCTGTACATACCCTGATAGGATGAAGCCTAAAGACCCATATCAAATAGGATCTCCGTCAGCGAGCCTGGATATCAGCAGTGTTAGCCTCCAAAAGGATCCTCCTCGGAAAAATTCCAGGACAGCAACACTGTTTCCAGAGCCGGGGTAGAGTAGATACTCTTCCCAAGCCAAGTGACTCAGAGAGTTCTACAGGGCATAACATCAGACAGTAAGAACAGGACCAGCCCCAAAGGACCAGAGATTGTGGGGATGACAAGGTACCGAACAGGACCAGCCCAATAGCAGGACCCCATACATTACAGGCAGGCACAGTGAGAAGCATGGAGAAGGGCCGGCGTACAGGGGCACAGTGTCCCTGATACGGTCTGTACTACACTGCCTAGGCCTGCAAGTACCCAAAGAGGCAGCTGCTTCTTCCATTCTAAATGGCAATTAACATATATAATAACAAAAACTTACTTTTTATTATGACAAGTCTATTATAACATATAAACTGCTTGAAAGGATCATTAAAATTAATATTCCTAAAAAAATTCACATTTGACTAACTGTAATGGGTACTGAGAGCTGTGTGCTCAGCTCCTATCCCTCTCTCGCACTTTGCCCCTAGACTGAATGGGCACCTCTGATTTTGCCATGTAGCCATATTGACTCAGGAAAAACCAATTCCAACTCCTGTGTAGAATGAGCCACTTCTGGTAATCCCAGTGCCCTGCCTTGTAATTACTCAGATCAAACCAACAGCACCGGTATATCCCTTCCAACTGGTCTTGCTCCAGGCACATGGCCTAAGTCAGGTAAACCTAAGGGAAAGGCTATTTTTCAACATGAATGAGAGTCAAGGTGGTGATCCAGTTGCTGCTGGCCATCATCAGGGGAATTCGATGGAAGCCTGCCAGTAGATGATATCACCACATGAAGGGACAGAGCCAGAGAAGTCAGAGCCAGACCTCCATTTCCACCAGACATTCTCCGCCTCTGGTTTTCCTTTGATGGTGATAACTTTCTTACTGTGTAAGCCAGTTTAAGATGCATTATCTTGATTCTTCATCTGGAAACATCTTAGCAGATCTATAAAACAGTGATTCCCAAACCTGCCTGCATATTGAAATTACCCAAGGATCTTCAAAAATTGTTGATGCCTATATTCTATCCAGAGATTATGATTTATGGGTTCAGTGTGTCGTTGGGTGAGCCACTTCATCTCTAAACTTCCTCCCTTCCTGGAGATTCTAAGAATGTACCTCTGCCTAACACAAACACAGGGCACTCTGAGACTTCTCAAAGTGATGGGAATATGTGTTCCCATGTGGACTTTCTCCACCCTCCACAATATTGAGGGACTTTTATGCTTTGCAACAAGATTTGAATTGCTCTTCAGCTATTCTGCTTGGATTCCCCTTGTATCACATTTCAGAAGAGATGGGTTTCAGAGACTTCCCTAGTAAAATAGGATTGTAAGTCTCTATAAGCCACATGCTTGGAGTCTCAAGAGGCCATAGTAAATGGTCCCAACTGTTCATCAATAATTTTTTAATGGTAGGATGGATAAAAGGAAAGAGATGGAGTAAAAGATGAGGAATTGAGATCTGACTACCCTGTTACCATGCTCTGCCACCCTCTTTCCCTCTCTCTTTCTCCCAAACCCAACATCAAAACCTAGGTCTTTCTTTCACATTTATGTGTGACTTAGATCTGACTACACTGTTTACACACACTGCCGCTCTTAGCCTCAGTACCCTAATCACTGATGAACTGAGGAAACTGTTAACTGTTTCATCCATGTAGTAAAGCTTTTGTGAGGATATGAGATAACACATATAAAAATTCACAATTAGCCGGGCGCAGAGGCTCAAGCCTGTAATCCCAGCACTTTGGGAGGCCGAGGCGGGTGGATCACGAGGTCAAGAGATCGAGACCATCCTGGTCAACATGGTGAAACCCCATCTCTACTAAAAATACAAAAAAAATTAGCTGGGCATGGTGGCACGTGCCTGTAATCCCAGCTCCTCAGGAGGCTGAGGCAGGAGAATTGCCTGAACCCAGGAGGCGGAGGTTGCGGTGAGCCGAGATCGCGCCATTGCACTCCAGCCTGGGTAACAAGAGCGAAACTCCGTCTCAAAAAATTAAAAAAAATTCAAAATTCAAAAGTGCTTGATGAATGGAAGTTATTATTATGAGAGGTCCAGAAAGTTAAAAATGCAGTCCAGACCTAACCCTAACAGACACAGCCATGCCAGAATGATGAAACAGCTTAGAAGAGAGTTACGTTCTCTGCCAGCCTCCCACTTCATGTTCTCCCCCTTCATCCTTCCTCTCACCACCCCTCATGAAACAGCAGGCTTGCACTGTCAATGCACCTCTAAGATACAGCCTTGCTCCAACCCACTTTCAGCCAGACTGCCATGCTCTGAGCCCCGCCCATAATGAATTCCTAGGGCAGCCACTAACAGGCAGGAAGGTTACTTTGTTGCATTTTTCCCCTAGGTTTTTCGAAGCACTCCACTTCCTCATCAAGAGTACACCTCTGGGCACCGCAATGCTGTATCATTCCCTGCTTGAATTATATTATCTGTCATAAGAGGCATCTCTTGAGAGGCTTGAGTGCTAAGTGGGGAGTGATTTTTAGAAAGATGTGTGGGAAATGGTTTCAATATTTGGCAATTCCTAAAGGCAAGATGATTTGAGACACTGACTTTTTAAAAATACACTTGATCAGCTCATTATACTATTCTCTTATTTCTGAAAATGCCTTGTCATTTGGAATATTACATTTAGCAGTGGCACCAAGATAGAAATTTCATAAACTAGAGGATAATAATTTTCAGTTTATTTCATTCATTTATCCATATATGTCACATATATCACATAAATGCATATATTCACCAGGATATCAATCTTTCTTTTACAGATATCTCCATTAAAATATACCATTCTGAAACTAAAGACATAGACAATGCCCCAAGAACTGAAACAACTGAAAGTATCGAAAAAATGTACAAAATGTCAACTCTGAGACGAATATTCGATTTGGCAAAGCATCGAACAAAAAGATCCACATTTTTCCCAACCGGGGTTAAAGTCTGTCCACAGGAGTCCATGAAACAGATTTTAGCCAGTCTTCAAGCTTATTATAGATTGAGAGGTAAGGAAAGAGATGAAACCTGTTTAGCCCTGTGTTATTTCCATCCCTTCCCTTTCATTCATCCATAGGTTGTCTTTAGCCTAAAACTTCCAGGTCTGTCATTTAGCCATAAGAGTTATAAAAATCAATCTAGTGGTAATCTGATAATAATGAATAACAGACATTCAAAACGATTGTAAATATAAGCTCTTATGGCTTAAAATAATATCTTGTGCAGCACAGAAGCAATAGGGCATTTATAAATCAGAAAGCCTTGGCATCCAGATTCTACTCCTTACTTTTTTATTTTTGCCAATGCTCAATATTGCATTTTAATGTTGTTCACATGAGTAAGAAGCAGAGGATGATTACAATGTCAGGAATCTAAGCAAATTGATTTGTGACTTAAGATTTCATTTTTTCAAAAGCAACGTTACGGTCCAGATTCTCTTTATAAATTTGTGTATTGCTGATCCTGCAGAAACTTTTGAAGTTTGGAAGCCTAGAGGCACGTTGAAGTGCAAAGGAGACACAAATTAAGAGTGGTTACCAAGATATAAAGCAGGAGTGTTGGCAGAATTTATAACACAATTACAGTGGTTTCTAGCAGAGTTACAGTGCACTTTTTACCCCAAGACTGCGACACAGGATTCTGATAGCATTCCCAGAAACCATTAAGGAGTTAATCACAGCACAGCCATCAGAGGCTGTTGTTTTCATTTACTTACAATGGATGACAAAATTCCTATGGCTTCTTTTTTAAAAGAGAAAAACCAATCTTTGGTAGCAACTATTAAAATTCCCCAGGTAGCTCTAAATAATGCAAAATATCTTGTCTGAGTCCTAAATTCAATTTATCTTACATGTGAAAGGTGAGGGTTTTACTGATTTCTACCTTGATCACACTAGATGTTCGCTTCCATCCAAAAAGCAGAGCCACTCTGCTCTATTTAAAGCCCACCTACTAGAGCAAGCTGGTTAAATTCCAGCCTGTGATGTGTTGTCCACTACGATAACTAAGTACCCGTTTCACAATACAGACATCCAGCAAACTTCTCGGATGTCTACTTCTGTTAGATGTGCCCAGATAAAATTAATCTGAAGAGATTCTATTGGGTTTTGGAAGCTAACAGTCTCAAAAATATCAAGCCTTATGCTCCTCATGTGTCTCATTTTCTGTAGAAGTAAAAAGAGACTTGCTTGTTGAAAGAAGCCACACCCATAGAAAAGTGTAAAGTACTGGATCATAGTCAGAAAGAGGACTCTCGCTACAGAAAATCAAGGGCACCATATTGCTATTCTGAGGTCCTAGAATACTAAGATACTATATTAATATTCTAAGGTCCTGAGGTACTAGCCAAAGCTTGTTGGTGGACACAGAAGGCAAAGAGCCCATTGGGAAAATAGAGAAAAGACAGTGACATCCCTAAATTACTAATTTTGAGTGTGCCCACACATTGATCAGATAATGACCTGGGTAACTTCTATATTGTTTGCTCAGGGATGGACATACATATAGTATTTGCATCGCATTGAATATGAATGCAACTATTCCTATTTTCATGGAACTTCTAACTCTTTACAACATTCACAAATAGGATTCACTGCAGGTATTTAGAACAGACTATTGCTGCATCAAAATTTTTAGCTCTGAATTTTTATTCTCAGCTCTTTATTCTTGATTAGGTTACCTCTTTCATTCTTGCTTCCCTGGATGAAACAGACCATTGTTTTCTCCCCACAGTGATGACAGTCCATTATTTTTACGACTGCCCCTGGGTAATATGAAATATTACTATTCATCAGTGTAGATTTCTTAAGAACAAATTGGTTCACAAAGAAACAAGAAATAAGACCCAGCTACAAAGCAGTGTTCCTTTGACAGAGTAACCCACTTACTGTTCTTGTTGCTACTTTTACTAAATTATCTGTTGACATCTTTCAAACTTAGGAGAGAAAGTGCCCATATTCCTAAATCAAATGGAACACTGAATTATTTCATTTCCCAGGGCTTAAAAGCAACACAGTGAAATGTTCTGAACTTTGTGGTAGAATCATAAACATGCTTATCCCAAAGCACAAATACAAAAGAGGCAAGTGTGTTTCTGCTAATCTACAGGCTGAACTCTGTGCCCCAGACAAACTTCTTGCTATCAGGATGCCTCCCTTCAGACCTCACCTCACCCTCACCTGTGTCTCTCCCTCTCTTTCCCTCTCTGTCTCCCACATCCAACATCAAAAGCTAGGTCTTGGCCAGGCACAGTGTCTCACACCTGTAATCCCAGCACTTTGAGAGGCTGAGGTGGGCGGATCACCTGAGGTCAGGTTTTCGAGACCAGCCTGGCCAGTAAGGTGAAACCCTGTGTCTACTAAAAATACAAAAATTAGCCATGTGTATTCGCACATGCCTGTAATCCCAGCTACCCAGGAGGCTGAGGCAGGAGAATCACTTGAACCTGGGAGGCAGAGGTTACAGTGAGCCAAGATCTTGCCATTGCACTCCAGCCTGAGCAACAGAGTGAGACTCCATCTCAAAAAACGAAAAAAAAGTGAATCATTTCTTTCACATTTATGTATGCCTTAAAGAAGGTTACAGACACAGCCAGGCGCGGTGGCTCAAGCCTGTAATCCCAGCACTTTGGGAGGCCAAAGCAGGTGGATCACGAGGTCAAGAGATCAAGACCATCCTGGTCAACATGGTGAAACCCCATCTCTACTAAAAATACAAAAAAAATTAGCTGGGCATGGTGGCGCGTGCCTGTAATCCCAGCTACTGAGGAGGCTGAGGCAGGAGAATTGCCTGAACCCAGGAGACGGAGGTTGCGGTGAGCCGAGATCGCGCCATTGCACTCCAGCCTGGGTAACAAGAGTGAAACTCCATCTCAAAAAAAAAAAAAAAAAAAAGAAGGTTACAGATGGATAGAGTCCTAGTTCTTGCCACTCCATGTTGTCTGCAGATCAGCAGCATCACCACCACCTGGAAACTTGTTAGAAATGCAGAATTGCAGGTCCCACCCCAGACTTACGGTCAGAATCTGCATTTTAACAAGTTCCCCAGGTAAAATTCATCTGTACTTTAAAGTTCTAGAAGCACTAATCTAAAGAACATCTAGCCAACACTCCTGCTGTACAGATAGAAAAACTGAGATTTGCTAAAGTGGCATGTTCAGGGGCACGGCTGGCAGCAGAACCGGGGTAGAACCCAGTGTCCTGACTCCCATTCCAATGTGTTATTTCTCCCTCTCATGTGTGCACAACCCTGTGCTGGGCAGTTTCACATTCCACTTGTCTAGCATAATACTAATTGCGAATAACTGTCTGCAGGCCTGGACTTCCAATACAGACAGCCATGCCTGGCCTCCAGGGTTTGTGCTCCCTGGGGTTCTTCCTACATCATCAAATGACTTAGGATATGACCTTCAGCAGAGAGGCTGACATTCTTTGATTTCAGGCATTGGCTGGCAACTATAGGAAGACTGGGTGGCGGTGGAAGCAGGTGACCAAATTGCTGTATTTCTCTAGAACCACCATGGCAGTCCCTCCCAGCAGGTTCACAGGAGGAGAGTACAGAACAGGTAAATCAAAGGTTTAGAAAAGTCCGATTTTGAGAAGTCTTCAGATCCCTCCCAACCCTGAGGTCCTTTGATGCTGCAACTTTCAAAGGTTTTTTTTGATACTTCCCCAGTAAAGATGGGGGACTATCCTGGTGGGTTGTGGGCTGGTGTTCCCAATCATGGAAAGATTTTGTGCCTCCTGGCTTGTGAGAAGCTTCCAAGGGAAAAATGACGTCAGAGGAGCCACAGAGAAAGCAAGCCTGCCCCTCAGAAAGAGTCTGAGATTTCATTCCTAACATCGTGATTCCTATAAACTACAATGTCACAGGGAGAAAATTCTTCCAGCAACTGCAGACATTGTGCTTTAGGGAGAAGGTTATTTCAGGGCTCTTATGGAAGGTTTTGATGGGTCTGTGTAGTTCTGTGACTTGTGGTAGGAAAGAGGACAGCAGGGAAAAGAGCAGAACTAGGAAGATGAATGCACCAAAAATAACACCTCCTACTTGACTGCTCAGCCTCAGTCTCCCCAACCATATTTCTCTTGCCTACAGAAATCACTGCATAACTCATGATACATCCTAAGGCTACACAACCCCAAGGAAAATGAACTTCTGTATACATTTGTCTACATCAGTTATGATGCCTGCAAGTCTGAGTTTGGATTCAACTGGGAGCAGTTAGGCTCAATGAAGAACACAATTAGTTCAAGACTTAAATAGGAAAGAAATAAAAGCAAGTCTTAATCTGGGACCACAAGTGACAAACTCAAGGTTGTGCCTAACTTGTAAACAGAAGAAATTATCATATAATTTCTTCCCTGATGTTTTACACGCGGATATTATCCTTGAAAGTCACCAACATTTAAATATTGTCCATGAAAGTCACCAAAGACAGTGCTAGTTTATTTTATGTATTGTTGCATCTCTGGCACTTATATGGGTTTTGAATTAAAGTAGCAGGTCCATTGGAAAAGGATGGAAGAGCAAAATAACACCCCCAAAGAGAGGGTGGAGTATGTAGGAAAGGCTAGCAAGGCAACTGGTTTGCTTAGATTGGACACACAACTGTTACGGTCTGGACAAATCTGAGTGTCACTTCCTTCTTGCATATTATGTAGACTATTGACCAGAGATGAAGGGACAGAGACAGGTTGCTGGTTTGTATCAGAAAAGGTATTAAAACTTGTTGATCCTTGCCTGGCAGTAGACAGTTCACAAAAATGAACTCTGCAAGGTGAGATATTCCATCGCCTCTCACATGTTGTTCCCTGTTAATTCCCCCAATGTGAGAAACCAGATGGCACATTTGAGGTGGGCAGGACTGCACCCTCTCCTGTCTTTGTGGATTACTCATTAAAAGGTCAGTTACCTTGAAGGTTCTAGTCAGGTTGCTGCTAGTAAATGACCTGAGCGTCTATTGATCTGAAATTTTCTTATTAAAGCAGAAAGCTAAGAGAAATCCAGACACAGAATAAGTGGGTGGGAGGGAATAATGCATAGGCATAAGAGTCTCCAGCCTGGTCTTGTCTCACCCTATTCCTCCCACGGCCCTTTTACTCAGCACAGCAGTATTTCTTCGGTAAGTCAGATGGTGTCAGCCTCTGCCCTAAAGGCTCCAGTTGTTGCCACTGCTCTAGAAGTAAAAATCAAGCTACTACGATTGCTTATAGCGGAGGCTTCCAATGTTTTTTGCTCACTTAAGCCCCTAAAACAACTTTTAAGCCATATAATCCCCTTACATACGTTTCCATTGACATCTGAAGTTTTTCTCAAGTTAAAATTATTAAATAGGATGTCATTTTGGTGAGTTGTAAATATGGATATTTAAAATAAAACTACAATTGGATCATTCTTATGTATCCAGTAGAATCTACCGTAGCCACTCAGTAATTACCATCGAATTCTTTTAACAGATATGTAAGCAAACTCTTCTTAACAGAGGGAACTGTCACCGGGTTCCTTTTCCTCCATACTCTCACGTTTCCATTTCACTTCCGTCCTCAGTCCTAGTTTAATCTAATTTATGCTTATGCTTGAAAATCTGTTATTGATTGATCTAAAATACTTTTTGGTAACCAAAATAAGAACATAAATTGAAATTGCATTTTTTTGTTTCTTGTGACTGCATGATTTATGTGTAAAAAGAAATTTCTTGTGGATTCAGTCATGTTTATCAGTTTTAATACATAATCAAATTTAAACACAGAGTTTTAGTTTTTATTGATAGATCAATAGAGGGTGAGATCCAAGCTTTGTGGGTGTTAATGTTTATAAATACAAAATTGCAAATGCAAAATTGTAAACAGGGCTTTGGAAGGAATCAGTGTTTTAAAAAAAAAAAAAAAAGCGGTGGGGGGGGGATCTATAGCTTACGCTTCCTTAGCTTCTGCCTCTGGATCCAAGTGGTTGCTTTGGTTTTATTCCCCTAGTTGTTCATATACAATTAGTCATTCTTTACATTGTGCATTGCTAACATGAGACCAGGTTTAACATCAATTTTATCCCTATTATTTTACTTAGTTTCAATTATGTGTTGAGAAAACTTGTTTTTTTTTTTTTTTTTTGAGATGGGAGTCTCTCTCACTCTGTAGCCCAGGCTGGAGTGCAGTGGCGTGATTTCAGCTCACTGCAACCTCCACCTCCTGGGTCCTGGTTCAAGCAGTTCTCCTACCTCAGCCTCCCAAGTAGCTGGGATTATAAGCATAAGCCACCAATGCCCAGCTAATTTTGTATTTTTTAGTAGATACGGGGTTTCACCATGTTGGCCAGTCTGGTCTTGAACTCCTGACCTCGTGATCTGCCCACCTCGGTCTCCCAAAGTGCTGGGATTACAGACATGAGTCATCACACCCAGCCTTGAGAAAACTTTAGATAAATAACTAGATGGGAATAGATGGAGTTTCGTTATAGTCCTGTTCTTATTCTTTAAATTTCTTTGTCATTAATATGCCAATAATCACATTATGTTCTGTCATCATTATTTTTAATCATCTATCCATCAGCTGTCAACCAACCTATTAGGACTCCTAATTTGTTGAAAGCAAAGAATTATGAATCATTTAGATTGCCAAAATGTGTGTTATCCCTCAACTCACTTCACTCTTTCTCAAACTCAGTACTGCTATTGCAAATTGTTCCTTCGTGTGGTAACCCAGAGGCACTGGACCACAGTAAGATTAGGGATGGATGAATGGGGAAAGGATTGTGACCAAAAAGGAAGTGCTAACGAAAAGGTGTGTCTTTAGGACCAATGGAGACCTGGAAATTGATTCCCTTTAAATATTTTGTGCCTGCTTATCACTTGGAAAGTCTTCAAGGACAGCCAGGGAAACTGTACCCCAGTTTGGAGGCTGCTGGTGTACAAAACCCTACACAATCTGTGTTCACCTCACCACGTCTGTCTGTCTTCATCCTCTATTACTCTTAACCTTGTTCTGGGCACACTGACACCCTCCCTCTTCCTTCAATGCCCCTAGCACTCACAAACTGGGAGAATTTACTTTCCCCAAATGGCTCAAAAGTCACCTTTATAGTGAGGTCTTCCTCAACCACTGTATTTTAAATTACAGTCTTACACACACACACACACACACACACACACACACACACACACACCATAGCCCCTATTTTATTGCCTTCCTTTTTCTCTATAGCATATACTAAGTACTCAATATATATTTGTTAAGTGAATTAACTTTTAGAGACTGTAAATTAGTGTGTCAATATAAGCCATGAAATAATTTTCCATGTTATTAGACTTTGCCTGGGATTGCGCACAGAGACCCTCTTAGGCCATGGCCATTTTCTACCACTGTAATACATGACTCTGTATTACAGTGTGTCAGGAAGCAGTATGGGAAGCCTATCGGATCTTTCTGGATCGCATCCCTGACACGGGGGAATATCAGGACTGGGTCAGCATCTGCCAGCAGGAGACCTTCTGCCTCTTTGACATTGGAAAAAACTTCAGTAATTCCCAGGAGCACCTGGATCTTCTCCAGCAGGTGAGCCTAAACACCATACAGTTATTTGGAACACTGCCCAGACAGTTCCCAGGCTCCAGCCCCTAGGCCTTTTGAATTGGTTTCCACAGCATAAGGGTTATTTAGAGAAGTGCTTGGAGGTATTTGATTAGATCAATCGAAATGTTATTCTTGCAAAATAATATGGTACAATCAGTTTAAGTTTGAAGTGTAGTTTAAGGGAAAAGGAAATGAAAATAGACTTTAGCTCTTTAGTTGGCATTATCTCCTGGTAAAATTACTTTTTATCTTTATTTTTTTGCAGAGAATAAAACAAAGAAGTTTCCCTGAGAGGCAAGTACCCAAAATAGAATGTGTGTGTGCTCTTGACTTTCAGAAGATCATATAATGGAGTGAGACTAAGCTATTGTACCCGTAGGATTTTATGTCAGCCACTGATTGGTGCAGATTATTCTGACAGACAATTCATGCATATAATGTACTGAAGATAAATGAGTACATAAAATAAAAATAAATAGACCTTATAGATTTAGATAGACGTTTGCATTGTTTGCAGATAAAAGGAATTCATCACTATGTATCTAAAGTGTACCTTCACTTATAAGAAATACAGAAATTAAAATAGTTTGATTTTTAGAATTTATGGTAAACTATTAGTTACATCAAGAATATATTTAATACAATCAAGGAACCACCTGAATTTTGAACTCTCATTTGGTATTCTGTAAAGTGCTAATATCTCTCAAACTAAATTACTAAAGCTCTAAGTCATATCCTCAACAAGAACTGAATATCAAATAAGGAAACCAAAAAACAAAATAAAGAGAAAAGGAAATCTTCATTAGATTAAATGATTAAAGAAGAGACACACTGTTGTCAAATTCTAAACTCACAAAAATTACATACATTTTATGACATTTAGAAGCCTACATCTGAAGATATTACTACAAAGAGAAGCACAAATTTGGCCCTATGAATTACTGACAGTACTTTACAATGCCTCTCACATTTATCCCTTTGTTCCTATTCCCTTTGCCACTAACCTAGTCTAGGACCTTATTAATATACTCTGAAAAAAGTCTAATCTGATCTCCCTGACAGATTTCCTTGCCTCTAACCTTTTTCTCCTCAACGTGCATAACTGTTGCTAGATTACTAAGTCTGAAATATTCCTTTTTTTTTTCATCGAGTCCTGTTCAATGGCTTTCAAAAGATTCCTACATCTTCCCCTTACCGTTCTAAATATTCACTCCCGACCTTCTCCAGCCCACTTCCGTATACAGGAGGCTGAGTGGTAAGAAGTGCTTCACTGGCATCCCTTGCCTCTGGCTTCTGGTTAGGGCCAGTCAGTGAGGAGGAAGAGATCAGAGAGAGAAGAGAATGCTGGCAGGAAATTCACACACACACTTGCAGAGCCTTTAAGGGCTATTGGCCTCCTTCAACTTCCACACAGTTCCTGCCAGCCAGTTCTTTCCACAGAGCCTTCTCTATGTTTGGCTCCTGGTCTCCTCTCACCCTTCTTGGCTCCAAGAATAGTTTTAACACCCCACTGTTACTGACTCTATGGGGTACTGCACTCTCCACTGTGGTTACTCTTATACTCTTCACACAACTCCATAAATAATCCCTTTATTGAACTTTGCACAAGTTACGTCACTATGAGCCAGCCATCTGTTTCTTGCTAGAACCTTCACTGAGGCAGAAGCCAAACTAATCCAGACCTTTCACCTCCTGACCTCTCCGACCTGGCCTCCCATTATTTGTGATTCCACAGCTGCCATCTTACCTCTTCTTCACTGCCTATCAACCATACCCTACTCATTCGAATTCTCACCCTAGCCTTTCCTCTTGCTTGGAATAGCCTGCCTTTTCCACTCCATCTATCCAGTTCTACTCTCTTTCAAGCTTCAGGTGCAATCCCACATCACCAGGATGTCATAACAGACCATTCAAGTTTGCAGCAATCTCTTCCTGCTTTGAACTTTGTGCTCTGTTTGGCACTTATATTTTTATTGAATGCTTCCTTGCTATCTCTTGTTTTCCTGCAGGAGTATAAACTTCTCAAGGACAGCAACTGTTTCATATTTTTCCATCTACTGTACAAAAATGAGCAAAATCCTCATATATTTTGTTAATCAATTATATCTATCAAGCCACTCTTTTACAGATTTTTAAAAGCGACTACCAGGAGAAATAATATGACTAAGGAAAATCTTAGTACTTGAGTATTACCCTTTGTTCACAAAACACAGACATATTGATTCTTCTCATTTATATAGGATAACACTTTACTGATGCTTCCATTTTCAAAAAATAAAACAATGCAGTGTCTATCCATAAGAAAAAAATCAACAGAATGTACCAAATTTTGACAGACAAACATTAAAAATTATAAGAAACAATTACTCAAGCCAGAAAGAAAAAGAAATAGAAGCATTTCATCTATTCTTGTGCCTGCCAGCATTGCTGGAGAGAAAGAAAGGAACATGAAACAAACATTTTACATTAACTATGGTGACCAAGTTGTTTTCAAAAAAGAAAGAAAAGAAATTATCTTTTAAATGTTTCCAAGAAGACAAAACATAATTTTCTCACCTTACCAACCCGTAAGTCTGTCAATTTCAAATGATTTTGAAATAAAGCCAGTGGAAAAACTGAGTAGCTCAGCGTCCCAAATTACAGCTCCTCAGTGATGGTATAGATTGCCAGCCTAGTGGCAGAATCATCCTTTAGTAAAGGGTAAGAAAACATCATCCCACATTGTCCTGCACAAAGTGGACTGCTGACTTGTACCTAATGGAATAGCCAGCATTTTACTAGCTATTCTTCCCAGTTATTTTCTTTTTTACATCAAGACAGAGCAGAAGATGAAAGTGATATTAAGAGGAAGGAGAGCTTACTATAAACAAAGATCTGTAAAGTAAAAAATTGTCTAGGTTATAAGTGCTGTAATGTTTGATATAGAGTAGTTAAATATGATCTCCATAAAAACCATTTATTAAGTACATAGTATAATTCCAGAAAAAAAAATAATAACTGATTTCAAATTCCACTATAGAGACTAAATTTTTACCTGGCCTGTGTACACCACTGTAGTCATCCATGTTTACAACTGACATCCGTTCTGATTGGCCAGAGCCTGTGGCAGACTTACTGATAATATTTTGTACATTACACATTAACAATCTGGAAGAATTGGGTGTAGCAGAAATATGTAAATGATACTATCGGCTATGACCAATTCTAGGTAACTGTACTGTAAATCAACAGAACACCTAGCCACTTCCCTGGGCCTTCCCATCATCATGAGCCACAGAAAATTAGGTCAAATATGTTGGTCAACTGCTACGATATCATACCAACACAGACACAGTGCACTGGGACCTCATAACTTAGAGTAACATACCTTTCCGTGAGTTTCCGAAGATAATACTACCACTGTTGCAGGACTTGCCCGTTCAGCTAAAGACAGGGTCCTTGTCCGTCCCACGGCCATGAAAATTTAGGCTCGCAGATGGTTTGAAGAGTGAGTAAAGCAGGATTTTATTGGGTGAAAAGGGAAAAAATGGGGAAACATGGACGCTGGCCTGGCTAGAGCACCTCCCACCCGAAGCTTGAGTCCCAGGCTCCACACAGGAAGAGGAGGGACCAGGCTCCTCCTTGCTGCAAGTGCCGTGAATTTCCCAAGACTCCACCCCAGTGGGCTGGCTGGTTGGAGTTTTTCAGAGGATCTCCTCCCCACCTGGCTGTCTCATTCTCCGCTCTAAAAAAGTACATCGAACAGCTGTTAGATTAAGAATAAAGACTAAGACCAATCTTAACTGCTTCCTGCTAACAGGGACCACTGTTTGGGGGAAATTGCAGTCAGAGTGCCCTCAGAGGTCTATTTAAAGGTTCCCAGCTGAGGGGGCAATTGTCTGAGGCTCTGCTTTTGAGACTGTTTGGAGTCTGATGGTCTCTTTTGCCAGCATGTTGGGCTTCTGGGTTCCTTTCCCCTGAGCCCAATCCTAAAACAACCAGTTTAATTAAGGCTTGGGAAATTAACTCTTTCCTGTTTGGAAGATGCATCTGAGGAGAGTGTAGTATGAAAACACAATTACCTATCAGTGAAGAGAGAACAGAGGAGGAGAAAGGAAAAGGAAGGCATTTTTTAAAGGAGTCCCAAGGGTTCAGGATGCATTTGAAAGGGGTGGCTATCCATCTAGAAAGAGGGGAGCAGGCATACCTGGTTTCCTTCTGTCCCTAACATATACTCAGGGTATGTGAAGGAGAGAATGAAGAGTCCTCTTTCCCTCGTCCATCTTTGCATCCCTGAGTCCCAGTGACCTTGTCGGGTCCCACCATGAGTGCCAGAGCAGCTGGCACCCATCAAGCAGGAAGGGCCTAGAGAATACGAATCAGCTGCTCTCACCTATGTCTCTATCCCTGCTACTGTCAGTAGCCTTGGAATTCCCTAGACCTCGTTTATGCCGTAGATATTAATGTGGCCTTTATCCATGAAACAGGAAGCTTGGGGTTGGCTTAGTCAGCAAGACATGCTCACCTGTGCTGTGCCTTTTAACCTGTTGTCATTTGCCTCCGGATCCCTCATATCCTGTTTTCCCTCCTAGAGCTTTTACCTGAAGCTTGGAATTGAGTTTGAGACAAAAATATTTTTCAGGCAGTTGCAGTCTCCTTATCATAAGCCAAATGCTAAGGTGAAACTGTGGAACTGAGTCCTCCCCCAACAAGGGAGAGAAACAGATGTCTTGTGACACACCAAGATAACTGGTAGCTGTAGCTATGCCTGCTAAGATTTGGGTGCATGGCACTTGGCTTTGGTTAGTTCCCTTGGTTTTACTTCCTTAATAAGGAAACCTCTGGGTGATGGGCACCCTATTTATTCCATCACCTAGCAGAATTTGCAGAGTAATTGCTCAGCACTAGAATATTGATCCAGATTTCTAAATTACCCATCCCTCTTGTTCTTTCTGAGCTGCAGTCAGGGATTGCTGGTTGGGTCACAGGAACAAGCAGGGTTAGTCTAAAATGTAGGCAAAAACTTAAAAACAACTAATGAGAGCCAGGCACAGTGGCTCACACCAGTAATCCCAGCATTTTGGTAGGCAGAGGTGGGCAGATCACCAGAAGTCGGGAGTTCAAGAGCAGCCTGACGAACAAGGAGAAACCCTGTCTCTACTAAAAATACAAAATTAGCAGGGCATGGTGGCACATACCTGTAATCCCAGCTGAGGCAGGAGAATTGCTTGAACCTGTTAGGCGGAGGTTGCAATGAGCTGAGATCGTACCATTGTACTCCAGCCTGCGCAACAAGAGCAAAACTCAGTCAAAAAAAAAAAAAAAACACTAATGAATTTATAATTTAATGAGAAATGGATGATAAGTTTTGAAACATAATTTCTCTCTCCAGTCCTTTTTGTAAAAAAAAAAAAAATTATAATAGGACAGAGTTGTTTGCAAATAGACTTTAGTTTTATACTTGGCCTCATTATTTGCATAAAGTGCAGCAAGAATAATTATTTCTACGCCTTTTGGACTGGCTTTAATGGAAGTCTGTTCCACAAGGAATATCAGATAAAACCTTTCAATGCTGATCCCAGCTATGGTTTGTACCCTTAAATGCCTATGAGTTGGGTGATCCTCTCATTTTAAGGTCCTAAGTTAAAGTTGGAACTCCTGGACCTGTTAGAAAGTGACATTCTTTACTAACCATGGATCAGGAACCCTGTACAGGGACTGCATAGACAAGAGTATGAGGCCAGTTTCCCCACTGGGATTTTTTTGGCTCTGTAAGTTGAATCCTTAAAGGGAAGCATACACTTCCAGTCAAACCCTTGGTAAAGTACCCAGTTTTTCTAAATGTATCTTATTGGAAAAGAAAAACTGAATTCTTGTGGCACTGATGCAAACAACTATATTGCCATAAATTAAGACTACTCACAGATAGTTTCCAAATTCTAAAGGAATCAGGCAGAGAGAAACAAATATGCTCCAAATTTTCATTGCAGGAGTATATCTTACTTAATTATTAAAGCCTGTAAATAGTTCAAAATGTTTCCTTGACTCTGAAAAATAAAACAAGGATGAGCAATATTCCAAGAAAAAGTCAATAGGTTGCTTCAGCTTTCTGAGTTCAGTTCATTTACTCAACTATGGTTTTGCTTGATATTTGTGAGCATTTCAGCTCTTCATGAGTCCTGTAGATATTCCTTATTCCAATGTTACAATCTCCAAAGTTATCAGAAACCTGTATTTGGGAGTACCTGTTAAGGTCCTAGAGCTTATTATGAACCATCTTTTGAAAAGGATAAAAACAAGACAGCAATTGTCTGTGAAGAGCAAAATGTCCAGGGTAGTTACAGTTGAAACACAATTGACAAATTTGGTTATCTCCATGGTTTACAATAACCTAACAACCTTAATTATGATTGATAGCATACATTTAGACATTAGAATTTTAGAAATCCCATAGAATTTTGGAACGTAGATTAGAATTATTGACCAAGATATGACCTAAAGTAGACTGAACATCATTTTGACAATCCCATGTACTTAAATATGTTAAATAATCCTGTTTACCTCTTTTCTGGACATTCCAGGGGGCCTCCGGACATCCATAAAGCTAGATGTCAGGAAGAACAATTCTGAAACTGAAGTTTGATTTTGGGAAGCCTTTTAAATGTGTTTAAAGAACTTGATATTATGAAATATAATCCCAGATTGCCATAAATTATTTATTGTGCCAAAATGATGACTCAAAAATCTTAAAGAAGCAAAAACCTTTTATAACTTTACAAATTTTGCCAAAGAGCAGATTAGTGCCTGAAGAAAACTTTGTTATGGTTTTATTTTAATGCTCAATTTACCAAAAAAACCACATAATACCCTTTTTTGAATTTAGTCAATATGTTCACAGAGAGAACCTCTTCTGCAAGATTAATTTCCACAGTACTTTCATCACTTCTTTGAACCTTCAGCTTTTTCCTAATTTAATACAATCCTTTAACCCTAGGCCAAAGTTTACATTTCCATGCCTTCTTATGACCTTTTACTATAAAAACATATTTTACTATTTATACACCACTTGCACATAAATCTATTTTTAGTAGTTTTTAACTACATGTTATAATGGTAACGCCTAACAGTTTTTAACTTTAAGGTAAAACCTGGTAAGTTACTTTAATTGTGTACTCACTGCAGCCGAGGTTTGCCTTTATTAGTTAAGGGCATAATTAGTTTCATATATCCCCAGGCCTCACTGATTGTGAAGCCAGCAAGACAGTTCTCAAAATCCAAAAAGCAGTTTATAACCTAAAACACTTAGCAAACCTTGCATCTGACCTGAATAGCTTAGTAGCTTAGTTCACCTATTTACTTTTTCTTTTTTTTTTTTTTTTTTTTTTTTTTTTTTGAGACGGAGTTTCGCTCTTGTTACCCAGGCTGGAGTGCAATGGCGCGATCTCGGCTCACCGCAACCTCCGCCTCCTGGGTTCAGGCAATTCTCTTGTCTCAGCCTCCTGAGTAGTTGGGATTACAGGCACGTGCCACCATGCCCAGCTAATTTTTTGTATTTTTAGTAGAGACGGGGTTTCACCCTGTTGACCAGGTTGGTCTCGATCTCTCGACCTTGTGATCCACCCACCTCGGCCTCCCAAAGTGCTGGGATTACAGGCTTGAGCCACCGAACTATTTACATTTTAATGACACCTTCATTTTACCAATAATTTTTATGGCTGTTTTTATTTCTCAAAGATTAAAGTCACGGTGCACTGAAAGTTACCACAGCTTTTAACTTCCTTTAAGAAAAATTAGATCCAAGTGCTTGTCTTTCTTTAGGCCAAATTAATTAGAGCTCTTTTGACAGACATCACACACAGTATACACACAGACAGGCAAAAGAAAACCCAGTCACTGCAAAGGGCCATTTAAGAGACAGATCTAGAAAAACATGCAGATATCAAAACCAGAGAGGGCTCATCCTTTAAGGCAGAATTGCTAAACAAAGCCTTTTACAAGCCATGCCCTCAGGATGCACAACAAGATGGAGGCTTGATTTTACAACCAAAACTTTGCAGAGAATACAGTGATAATTGTTGGGGTGGGGGTCTGGTCTAATAAAGGGGGAAAAAGAACTTTAAAGGCTAACTGCCTACAGGTGAAGAAAAGAAAAAAAAAGTTTTAAAATGCTTGGGGAAAAACCTCTTATTCTTAGGCAAGTTCCTCCACCAGCGAGAAAAGCTTAATTACTGTCCAATGAAGCTTAACCCCTTGGCCAGGGAACAAGCCAGCCAGCTGTGTGGGACCCTGCGGCCATGCGTCCCAGCCCCAGCAGTGAGGGGAGAGCAGCAGGGAGCTGCTGCTCCCTGGTCAATCCTGAAAAAGGAAGCAAAGGGCCGTGAAAAGGCCCAGAAGTGACAGGGTATGGAAGCATGTTTTCCTCCACCCTCAAAAATTTGAGGATGAAAAGGCTTAGAAGCAACAGTGAGAGGTTTTGAGTCCCCATTTCACTCACCACTTCTTGAGCCCCATTTGGGTGCCAAAAATGTTGCAGGCCTTTTCCTTGGTTCAGGTAAAGACAGGGTTAAAGACAGAGTCCTTGTCCGTCCCATGGCCATGACAATTTAGACTCACAAGTGGCTTGAAGAATGAGTAAAGCAGGGTTTCACTGGGTGAAAAGGAAGATGAGGGGAAAATGGTGACTCCGGCTCGGCCAGACTCCCTGCGGGAGTGCTTCCCGCATGCAGCTTGAATCCCAGGTTCCACACAGGAAGAGGAGGAGCCAGGCTCCTCCCCACTACAAACTGCGCAAACTTCCCAAGGCTCCACCCCATGGGGAGGCCAGTTGGAGTTTTTCTGGGGACCCCTTCCCACCTGGCTGTCTCACCACCACTCCTTTCTAAATAAAGCTTGTTAGAATGGGCCAACATTATACACAAATAGCTCTACCACCATGACCTTGGATCTGCTCCTAGAAACCCTTACACACCATCATTCCATGGCACTGAGAACCTAATCCCAGCTTCCTGGCTGGTTACCATTGCAGGCGATGGCTGTGCTCAGAATACAGATTTAATAAACTTGTATTACCCAGAAATCTACCTCTTTCACATTACTGTAACAAGAATTACTTTGTTAGATAAGCTTAATGACTCTGGATATGCAAGCTTGAGGGTCTGAGATCTTAGCAAGAATATTTCAGTCACAGATCATGTCGTCAATTATCTCTGATGTTCAGAACACAGTGCAAGTGCAATGGAATGATAATCCATTAGGCCCCAAAGACCAGCTTTGCCTACCACAGAACCCCAGGACCACACAAAGCCAGGACAGTTGTGGAAAACACTGGAGTCAAACATAATCATTTTGGAGAGCTTTTTAATTTTTCCTCAATGGGAATATATTCAAATATTACTTCTGTAATTTAAAAATAGGTAAATCCAGTTTTAAACTATGCTTTTCCTCTAACTCTTATGTCTACTCAATGTAAGAAATTTAAACGTATGTTTTCTATTGTCATCAAGTTCTTTTTTACCATCTCTTATTTTTTTCTATTGTACTAATAGAAAAGATGAAATATCCACAGAGAAGACATTGGGAGAGCCTGGTGAAACCATTGTGGTTTCAACAGGTAAGCTTAGATCTCATTTCTTTCCTTCTGAACTTTAATCAAATCAAGAAAGCATGTTATTTACAAAGCAATTCCTAATTGAAGTTAATGTTTATAATTTACTTTCTGAAAACCAAGCTTATATTTTTTATTGATTTATTGTATATTTATATATAATGTATACATATATATATACACATATTATATATATATATATATAATTGCACTTTCGGTTCTGGGGTACATGTGCAGAACATGCAGGATTGCTGCATAGGAACATACATGGCAATGTGATTTGCTGCCTCCATCCCCCCGTCACCTACATCTGGCATTTCTCCCCATGTTATCCCTCTCCAACCTCCCTAACCCCACTGTTCCAACCCTATTCCCCTCCAACAGACCCCAGTGTGTGACACTCCCCTCCCTTGTTCATAACCGGCTTATATTTCTAACCTTATAAAATAATTTTAATTTATTGTATAAAACTTGAAAAATATAGAAAAAATAAAGGTAAAACCACTCAATATCTTAGTCTGGAAGCAACCATCATGAACATTCACTGCCTATTTTCTGCCTTCTTTCATCTATTACATACACATATTACTGAGACTGTATTTACTTAGAGTTTGTATCATTTTTTCCACTTAGCCTGATATAAAGAATATTTTATCGTTCCACTAAAACTTCTTTAAAATCATCCTTTTAATGTCTTCCAACATTCTGTTGCATTCATACAGCTGTCGTCAACTTAACCATTGCATTATTGTATTTGACATTACAAATAGTGTTTTACTTAAGATATTTAAATATAAATCTTTGCCAAATTACTAATTTCTCAAAATAGATTACTAAATCAAAGACTATGGATTTTAAGGTTTTTAATAGATTTTGCCAAATTTGTTTTCCAGAAATTTTGTTACAATTTAAATAACCCACTGGCAGAAAAGACAAGAGCCTGTCTCATTGCAATACTTATCAATATTGAATATTACTATTTATTCTAGAGTTTGCCAAAAGGCAGAGAAAAATCATTTCTCCTATGTTCATTAGATGTTTGAAATTTCTCTTTCATGTATATTTTTATTGCGGTCTTCCCATTTTCCCATATAATCTCAGAATACTTTTAAATATATGCAATAAGACTATCCTCTGGGCAATGTATTCCTCAGTTCATTTGGTTTTTAGTAATGTAAATAATGCTTTAAGAAATTAATTTTTGATGACTTAAAATATAGAAATTGAGAAAATAGAGATTTGTAAATAAATTATATTTTCTCATTCTTTACTGGTATTCAGAGAAAGCTGCTGTGCCTATATTTCAGTTTTCTCCTAAGTTTAACTAATTTATCCTTTCTAGACTGACTTGTAGCTAATAATCAGACAAGCCTAGTTGAATTTCAATTATAAAATAGTTAGTGGTGGCCCTGTGTGATGGCTCACACCTATAATCCCAGCACTTTGGGAGGCCAAGGTGGGCAGATCACAAGGTCAGGAGATCAAGACCATTCTGGCCATGGTGAAACCCCATCTCTACTAAAATACAAAAAATTAGCTGGGCGTGGTGACATGTGCTTGTAGTCCCAGATACTCAGGAGGGGGAATTTCTTGAACCTGGTAGACGGAGGTTGCAGTGAGCCAATATTATGCCACCGCACTGTAGCCTGGGGACAGAGCAAGACTCCATCCCAAAAAATAATAATAATAATAATAGTTAATGGTAAAATGCATTTTTAACAATGAAAAGAAGAGCTGTGTAGTTAATTCCCCCTTATAAACAGCTCAGATTTGATCTGTGACTCCTAATATCAAGTCTTATTCAAAAAGGTGTTATTTACAGGAGGAGCATATAAACACATCAAAAGATGTTCATTTTAATATGAGAAAACAATCAAAATTAATAGGAGAATTGAAATTTCTACTTTAAATTTGAAGTTAGTATACTTTAGCTGATAGAAACTTTTGTAATAACAAGATTAGATTTAGTAAGATAAGTTAGAGTAAGTTAAAATGACCCCTTTCTTATAAATTATTTTTCTTTTTTTTTTAAACTTTGAGGGACAAGTGGACAATTGAAATATTATAATATAATGTGAGATATCACCACCATATATTTGCATTCCAGCAACAAGTGTTTTAGAATTATTCCCTCTGTACTTCTGGACACCTCACGTTGAAGAACACACACAGAACAGTCGACATTAGATTTTGATTGGGAAATGTCACTAGGTGCCTAGGTGTGAAGGAAGAGTGAGCAATCTCCAAAAGAGGCTGAATGCACTTAAAGATAAACCCAAGCTACCTAATAATTGTTTTTAGTTGTCATGTGAATAATTTCTCTTTTTGAGGCAATAAAATGGAAGGACGGCCAAAAAAAAAAAATTGTTCTTCTAGGGTACTGGCTAAGCATTTTTTTTCTAACAAAAATTGTAGCGTAAACCAATTATTCATAGGATTGTAAAGTTTGAAGATGCCTTACATTGGTAATAGTCTGGTGAAGTCCAGAGCACAGAACACATCTATCACAATTGCTTACAGCAGGATTCTTCAATGAGAGCAGAGTGGAAGATGCCAGGGACCACATCCTTTGAGGTTCTGATATGCCACAGGGTATGTAGTTTACTAGCCAAAAAACTGCCTTTCGTAGATGATTCTGATACCCACTCTCAAGCCCCTATTAGGAAGCATGATTCCACACCCAGTGAGATTACTTCACAGATCCCCACAGTGACAAGTGACCTCTTGTAACTGATGATTCCCAGGTACCACGTACTCCTCAGGGAGTAAGGAAAGATCAAATCATTTTTCAGTATATCCTGTTTTCTAAAACACAAGAATAAACTAATGCATTCTGTGTTTTTGCCTAATTAAGGTTGGAATAGAAAGCTGTTTCTGGGTAAATATAAACCAATTAACTATAACACTATTTTCCCTGAGCATTTTTTAAATAATAATTTATTACAGAATAGAAGTGCATTTGTATTACAATAATGCTTTTTTTCTTTGTTTGAATAGAACCCAGACTTTCATTCTACGGAGATCTTTAAAAATATCAAAACATTTGCCACATATTTGAAATGGCTTATGGTGATCTGTTCTAAAAGAAGTGAAATTGATAGCATCTTAATATTCTTTCATCCCTTGGATTTTCTGATTAAAGTCTTATGCCTCAATGATTGCTAAAGCAATCTACATTTTAAAGACTTGGGTAGTATTCTAAGAAAACTCTCAGAAGAGCAAATTCAAGGTAAACATCTGCTTATGCGACCTTTAAATAGTGTCAAAAAGAAAAAATTAATCAGGTCTTATCCGGCAAAAGCATTTATAACACTTACAGGGGAGCACCAAACTTGGGTCCTTAAGAGAAAGAATGAAGAATTTAACTAGGACAGAGTATGTGTCATATTTTTTCAAGAACATATTTATGTGATCTGAAAAATATGAGTTCAGAAGGTACCGAACATCTGTAAATTTCAGAATGACAGAATGAATTTTGACCTCAGTCTAATTTAAACTCCTCTATTCTCATTTTTGTGTCTTTAATTTTTAAACTTTTCACAGATGTTGCCAACGTCTCACTTGAGCCATTCCCTCTCACTCCTGATGACGCACTCCTCAATGAAATTCTCGATCGTACAATCAATGACACCAAGATGCCTACAACAGTAAGAAGTTCCTAGAGTCAATCTAGCTCTTCATGTGCCTGTTTCTGTTCTTAAGAAAACAGGAAAAGAGAACGGATAAACCATCCGTTCAGTAATATTAGTGTTATATTTTGTCACTCTGGTCAATGACAAAGAGTCAGTCACTGACAAGAGTAGTCAGTGACTTTGCTCTACTCTTCACTTTCACTTCTTGCTAGGTACTGAGGGCGGAAACATAGATTGAGACTTAGGATAAAGTGGGAGGGGTTATAAGAAACAATTTAATTATAAGCTCTGGAGTGCTGGGGCCCTTTTCCCTCAGTACCTAACAAAACCTCATATATATTAGTGCTCACAAAGTGTTAGAATGAATCAATCAATCAATCATGAAGCTCTGATTGATGACTAATAATTCATGTTGAACAATAATTCAATGTGGATAGCAAAAGTGAAGGCTTTGTTCTCAGTCATGTCTGGGATGAACGGATCAAATAGATATCAAAATGACGAAAATCTCGTGTGTAAAATGGGAAAAATAAACAGTGTTCAAAGGCAAAGAGGAGCACTGGCCACCACTCTGAGTGCAAAAGTCTGTAGGATGAGAGAGTGGTTGCAGAATTTAAATGTGGAAACAGGGAAACACTGTCCTCACTGTCGACAAAAAGTAAACTCTGTAACATATTTGAAGAGATTTATTCTGAGCCAAATATGAGTGAATGTGGCCCCTGACACACCCGTCAGGAGGTCCTGAGAACATGTGTTCAAGGTGGTCAGGGTGCAGCTTGGTTTTATACATTTTAGGGAGGCATGAGACACCAATCAAATGCATTTGAGAAATACATTGGTTTGGTACAGAAAGGCGGGACAATTTGAAGGCAGTGGGGCTTCCAGGCTATAGGTAAATTTAAACATTTTCTGGTTGACAATTGATTGAGTTTGTCTAAAGACCTGGGATCAATAGAAAGGAAATGTTCATGTTAAGATAAAGGTTGTGTAGACCAAGGTTCTTTCGAAGTCTCATAGTGGTTGTCCTTAGAGACAATAGATGACAAATATTCCCTATTCAGACCTTTAAAATGTGCTGGACTCTCAGTTATTCTCTTTAGGATTTGGAAGGCCTGGAAGAAAAAGATCTAGCTATGTTAATAGAGATTATTCACAGATGCAAGTTTTTACCCACAAGGACAGCTTTGCAGGGTCATTTTAAAATATGGCAAAGAGACATGGTTTTGGCGTAAAAACATGTTGAATTTTTTTTCTCACATAATGTTATGCCAGAATCAGATTGGAAAGTAAGTCACAATATATAGGGTTAAATAAACCCATCTGATGAGAATTTATAGTTTGTAGGGCATGACTCCCTAGACCCCTTAGATAGGAATTTGGGCAAAATAAAAAATCAGAGATCAGTCCTCACTCATTAGTCAGGAGTGTAAAGCTTCAACTGCACACAGTAGGCAGTAGACCCAAAAGGAGGCAGTATTATAAGGAGTGGCAGCCTAGAACCTGGCTCTACTCATCTTCACACTGCTACTGCTACCACCCCTACCACCCATGGGGCCTCAGAGGTGACTCCTCTAACTCTTTCCCCTTCGTTTCAATCTATCTCCAAAATACAAGTCAAAGCTTCAGGGCAAAGGCACAAAGTTCGGCCTCACCAGCTCTACGACATAAACCAGAGATTAGACCCTGTTGCCATCCTATTTGCCTGTTAGGCCACATGGCTCCAGATTTGTTGAACTACTGTCATGAGCAAAGAATGAAAATACTACATTTTGGCTGGGCATGGTGGCTAGCGCCTGTAATCCCAGCACCTTGGGAGGTCAACACAGGAGGATCACTTGAGGCCAGGAGTTCAAGATCAGCCTGGGCAAGATAGAGAGACTACATCTTTACAAAAAATTTAAAAATTACTTGGGCATAGTGGTGCATGCTTGTAGTCCCAGCCGAGGAAGGAGGATTGCTTGAGCCTGGGAGATTGAGGCTGCAGTGAGCTGTGATCGCCATTGCACTCCAGCCTGGGTGACAGAGTGAGACTGTCTCAAAAAAAAAAAGATGAAAGAAAATATTGTATTTTTCTGAAAAAGGCTTTCCCATCAACAGTGAAAGGTACTGTTCGAGAAAATTATTGACCATAATTCTATATATATTCACTATAAAATTTCTAAGACAACTCATCTCTCACCTCTTTTCTCACAACCCATGTCCCATCTTCTTCAAAATCTAATATAGGCTCCTCTCTCTGATTAAATATCCCCTGACTATTTCATTTCAGATTCATTTAAATGTGCCATGTAAAATTCCAATTTGCCCCACAAAATGGTAAGCTTCTAAAGAAGAATACTGCATGCCAGACTTTTTAGTGTCCCATCAGTCCCAGGACCATGCTACACCCACACAGATGCTCAATGTGTATTTGTTGAATAGATGAAAATCTTTTAAACAAACATCAGAAGTGTTTTAAATGTGAATCCACATCCTCCTGTGTCCTACTAAAGTTAGAGAGAGGCTGCAGTATTGTCCACGCCATGGCAGAGGGGAATTTGTGACAAGAAATGAGGAGGAAATATATCTGCTACCATTTATCCAGTTGTGGTCTGTCCTTCAGGGCAATTTCCATTGACCGTTCTCTTCTTTCAGCTAATTTCTCTATAAGAGACCGTGTATATAACCTGAGATACTCAATCTTCTGCAGAGAATCTTTTACTTTTTTAAGAAAACTAATGGAACTTAGTATCTTCTGGGTATCCAAGGTTGAAAAATCTGTCAGACCCAAGTTTGAAACCCAGCTCTGGGCTTGCTCTGTACCCTGGAAGCTCATGTGAATTCAGAGCAGTGAGAGACCCCTGTTGGTTCCCAGACCACCAGGCAAGAAGGATGACCCCTTGGACTTTAGTGATGGAGGCCAAGTCCAGATCCTCAGAACCGTGCTGCCGTTCCTAGCCACCAGCTTCCAAACGTGGCCCGAATACATCCTTCCTTCTGAGGGAAATTTCAGACTTTCTCTTGGCTTGATACTACTTTCTAACTAGTTTCAATGTGAAGTGTAAGCACAAATATTCTCATTAAACCACTCTAGGCTCTTCTGTAAGTTCTAGTCAAAAGGATTTTGATTCCAAAACAATTAAGCCTTCATAATCTGCTTCTTGAGACAGTATCAACATGTATTATGTAATATAACCATTTATTTGTGGTTTATGTTAACAGAAGTCCTTTTTTTTTTTAACCCAGGAAAGAGAAACAGAATTTGCTGTGTCTGAGGAGCAGAAAGTGGAGCTCAGCATCTCTCTGGTAAACCAGAGGTTCAAGGCAGAGCTTGCTGACTCCCAGTCCCCATATTACCAGGAGCTAGCAGGAAAGTCCCAACTTCAGGTGAGTAGACCCATCCTGTACAACCATACCCTAAGCTGTGACTGAGAGGTGGGAGCCCACATGACATAAGCCCTTATGGGAAATAGTTCCAGCTTCTCATGGCATCCATTTTTAACTATTAAAAAGGAAACAAAAATTACAATGGGCCCTAAAGTGTTAGAACAAATGGATCTCCAGGAAAGTTTTTCATTCCAGCTTTTCTATTCTCAAAAGTTGCGGTGGTCCCCACCTGCCCCCTCTATCCACAGTTTTGGTTACCTTGTCAACTGTAGTCCAAAAATACTAAATTGAAATTCCAGAAATAAACAATTCATTAAGAAGGTCAACAGTAGCCTAATATATGCCAATATAACAATTCTATACCATTTACCTAACATAGGCCAATAACAATTTCTATACCATTTACCATACTTTACCTCATCACATAGGCATTATATATATATATAGAGAGAGAGAGAGAGAGACCCCATTCACATAACTTTTCTTGTAGTATATTGTTACAATTGTTCTATTTTATTATTAGTTATTATTGTAAATCTCTGTGTCCAATTTATAAACTTTATGATAGGTGTGTACGTATAGAAAAAAAAACATAGTATATATGGTATTAAGTACTCTCCACAATTTCAAGCATCCACAGGGTCTTGGAATGCACCCCCCACACACCCAAGGATAAGAAGAAATCACTGTGTTTACATTTATATTTTCTTTAAAAATTGGTAGGTTTTGCCAGCCACAGTGGCTCATGCCTGTAGTCCTAGCATTTTGGGAGGCTGAGACAGGCAAATCATCTGAGGTCAGGAATTCGAGACCAGCCTGGCCAACATGGCAAAACCTCGTCTCTACTAAAAATACAAAAATTAGCCAGGTGTGGTGTTGGGCACCTGTAATCCCAGCTACTTGGGAGGCTGAGGCAAGAGAACCGCT
This sequence comes from Saimiri boliviensis, assembly GCF_048565385.1. Lineage (NCBI taxonomy): Eukaryota > Metazoa > Chordata > Mammalia > Primates > Cebidae > Saimiri > Saimiri boliviensis. The sequence continues at coordinate 111,381,840 of NC_133452.1, forward strand.
TGAACCCCAGAGGCGGAGGTTACAGTGAGCCCAGATCCTGCCACTTTACTCCAGCCTGGGCAAAAGAGTGAAACTTGGTCTCAAAAATTAAATAAATGAATTTTTTTTTAATAAATAAAAATTAGTAGGTTTTAAAATCTCATTTAACTGAAAGACATTATGTAGATGCTCCATGCCTAGATGACCATTATGGTGTTGGTTTCACTGGTATATCCTTATAGACAAATTCATCAAGATGTCAGGGATTCACATCTTATTAAATATGTACAGCTTTTTATATGTCAATTATACCTCAATAAAGTAGATTTAAATAAAATAACTATGTAGGCACCAAGTAGAGAAAATGCTGGGTTAAAATATAAATTCTTAAATCATAATGCTTTGTCCTTACATAATATTTCAATTTTTACAGTTTGATGCAATTTAAAGACATAATATTTTTCATGGGTGATAAGAGGAAGGCAATTATGTTGTCGACGTTATCAATTAATAAACCGAGGAACTTTCCTAAAAAGTCTCTTCCATCTCTGACCTTTGCCATGTCTGTCCCTGATTAAATTCAAATGCTCTTCAATTCCCTTCAGGATAAACCCAGCTCCTATGCTGAGTGTGGCATCTATATACCATAATAAGAGCTCTGCCTTTTTTTTTTTTTTTTTTTAGCCTCATCTTAACATCAGTTTCTTATTATCCCCCTCCTTTTCACTCTAGTTTCCAGGAATGCACATTATTTCCAGGTTTTCCCCCTGTTTAGCCTTTACATGTGCTGTCTGCTCTGTCTGGAATGCCCTTCCCCAAGTCTTATTTTACATGCTTTGACAGAGAAATTTTCCTCTACCCATTCTGTGTGCGGTGACTCTGCTGGGCTCACTCACTGCTTTCACAACACCCTGTCTATGGCCTTTGTTGTCTCTATTACTGCCTCTTCATTCACCCCACTCATCACTACACGGCTATGAGCCTCTCCTAGAGAGCAGGAGTTGTTCTTTCAATCTTTGAGGCCTAACCTGCTAATACAGAGTTTGGGGTGTAGTTAACTACTCAGTAATTGTTCACATAAATGCAACTGAAAATAGAAGCATCCATGAGATTACACAACCACGAACAATATTTGTGGACAACAGGAGTGCACATCAATCTTACTCAGCACGGCCAGGGAACAAGCAAGCCCCCTTCTCATACTTAGAGAATTCAGTACTTACCTCTTCTCACCTGGAGAGGAGATGAGTAAGTGAAACGTTCTTAACCTCCAGCCTCTCTCTGCATCAGCATTCAGTCAATAAAATGTACAGAGTTTTTTCTACAAATTTCAAAGAAAAAGAATCAGCATGGGTCGTTTATGAACCAGAAAACTACTAAGACATGGATTATTAGACCAAATGAATTAAAGAATATTTTGTTAACATTTCCATTTGTTCTTTGGAACATTCTTTTTGGCAATTTCTTAGTATAGTCAAAATATCTTCAAAGTAGGATAGTTGGCCACAGACTCTTCGATGACCTGTTGTCAATTTTCTAAACACCTACAACAATCCGATGTAGAATAATGCAAATATATTGAGATTTTTTTTCAAAATCAGAGTTCTAGTTCCGCCAAAAGTTAGCTCTGAGAATTTGGAGATCCATGGCATAAGTTTTTCACTTAGAAATTAAAGAAGGTGACCTCAGAGTTCCTTTCCAAATCTAAACTGCAGTGTATAGACCTAATATCTAGCACTTTTCTTAATGTTTCATATATATTAGCTCATTTAATTTTTCATGCAATTCTATAAGTAATATTTTTTTTTTTGAGACAGTGTTGCTCTGTCGCCCAAGCCAGAGTACAGTGGCACAATCTCAGCTCACTGCAACCTCCGCCTCCCAGGTTCAAGTGATTCTTTTTCCTCAGCCTCCCAAGTAGCTGGAACTACAGGTGTACACCACCACACCCAGCTAATTTTTGTATTTTTAGTAGAGACAGGGTTTCACCATATCGAACTCCTGATCTCAGGTGATCCACTTGCCTGGGCCTCCCAAAGTGCTGGTGTTACAGGCCTGAGCCACCTTGCCCGGCCCAATATTATTTCCTCTTTTTATAAGAAGGAACTGAGGAAAGGAAATTAATATGTCCAACAGTATCATATTTATTATCTGGCAGAGCCAAGATTCCAATCCAGGCAGCCTGACACCAGAACTTTTGCTCTTAACCGCTATGCCCTGTCTCCTATTTTTCCCAAGTAAATATTTGTGGGGAAAGGACTATTGTATCATCATCAGATGGGCATGTCTTTTTGTTGTTGCTGTTGTTTGAGATGGAGTTTCACTCTTGTTGCCCAGGCTGGAGTGCAGTGGCACCATCTCAGCTCATGGCAACCTCTACTCACAGGTTCAAGCAATTCTCCTCCTTCAGCCTCCCAGGTAGCTGAGATTACAGGCATGTGCCACCACATCCAGCTAATTTTGTATTTTTAGGAGAGACTGGGTTTCACCATGTTGATCAGGATGGTCTCGAACTCCTGACCTCAGGTGATCCACCCTCCTCAACCTCCCAAAGTGCTGAGATTACAGACGTGCACCACCGCACCCAGCCAAATGGGCCTGTCTTTCTAGCCTCGGAAAAACTTAGCCAAAGAAGAGTATGTCTTGCCCAGCTGTGTTCCAGAAACCCCTGGCATCAGTGCTGCTGGTTCCATTTGCACAGTCACTGATTTCTCTAAGATGGAGCCCCTCTGCTTACAACATCTGTTCCCTCTCCAGGCTCTCAAGCAGGGGCCCAACCACCTCACAGCCTGCCATCAGATAACTAATCATCCCCACCACAGCCCAACGCCTGCATTAGCACAGACATTCGGGCCTAATCAGGAATTAATGGACAGTGCTTTGCAGTAATTTAATTTCCACAATAAACCTAATGAGCAATTTAATACAAATGTCAAAAGGAATCATTTAATTGTTGTCTGAATGCTTTCTCCTGTGCAAACATTCATGAGAACTCAAAACGGCTGCCTTTTTATTGCCCAGTTAACATACATTCCAGCAGAATCAGGGAGGCCCCTGTGCATTTAGTATTATTAATTAGGTTAACTGGGCACTTAATTAGCAATTTAGTGGTTAGTGCTCCATGACTAGAAGGTCCCCAGAAGATTATTTAGCAGAATTAACTGAGGCTTTTGTCATCTCCTCCCTAGATGCCTTCCTCATACTCCTGAACAAAGCTGATTCTTAATCCCAGACAGGTTCACAAAGAGGGCACGGACACCAGC